>NC_045438.1:144359332-144477790 GCF_002776525.5 Piliocolobus tephrosceles
TCTTTTCTTTTTTTTTTAGGCAGAGTTTCACTCTTGTGCTTTTGTTGCTCAGGCTGGAGTATAATAGCGCGATCTCAGCTCACTGCAACCTCCTCCTCCCACGTTCAAGCGATTATCCTGCCTCAGCCTCCCGAATAGCTGGGATTAGAGGCATGTGCCACCACGCCTGGCTAATTTTGGATTTTCAGTAGAGATGAGGTTTCTCCATGTTGTTCAGGCTGGTCTCAAATTCCCGACCTCAGGTGATCTGCCTGCCTCAGCCTCCCAAAGTACTGGGATTACAGACATGAGCCACCACGCCTGACTGTCAGGCTGCTTTTCTAACTTCGTATCTCATGACTCTCTAAGTCTATTTCTCGTCACACTGAACATGTTTGGTGTTTTTCACGCACACTTTGCAGCTTTTTTCCCCCCTTCTATTTATTTCAGTTGTTCTTTTTGTTTCTTCCTGCATATCTGTGTCCTCATGTGCTACCTGTTCTTCAAGTCCTGGCACAACTGTCACCTTTTCGATAAAGCCTTTGATGTGCTTCAGTACAACTCATTGTTCTTTGTTTTAAACTCCTAAGCATCTAGTTTTACCTGTGTTAGGATACTAACAGGTTTTCTTTTTCTTTTATTTTATATTGGAATTATTTTTGTATCTATTTACTCTCTGCTGTTAGGCTTATAAGCATCACAAAGAAAAGATTTGCCCAAAATTTACCTAGTATTCCATGCAATGACTAGCACACTGCTTTGTACAAATTAAGTACTTATTTTTGGTAAATGAATAAATTAGCAAATGAATAATGTGGATCTAGGGGTAGTCCTTGATAGGTGGGTAAGATTTGGATAGAAGGAGGAGGGAAAAGCATATTATGACAGCTTTAGGGACTGAAAAGTACAAGATTCAGCTTGCAAGCTCAGTTCCCAGGTTCGTTCCTGGAATCCACGGTGTGTAAGAGGAAGATGGGACAGCGGTCAAGAAGGAACTCCATTCAGTTCCTTCATTCAGCTGATGAAAGGCAGAGCCTTCAGCCATATCGTAGTGACCTTTATTGCTCCTCTGATGACTGCAGCCTGGTCAGCCTCTGCCCGTCTGGCCATGCAGCCTGTCCAAGCGAAGGCCGCAGTGTTCCACACCAGGCAAAAACTTGTAATTAGTATGCTGTTTGTGTTCCCGGACAGAACAGATGTCTGTCTGCTTTTTTCTGCTTAATTATGATGACAGGTTCTCAGTGATCAAGATCCAATTTCAAATTTTTTGAAATACTGTGGCTGAGAAATTCTGTCTGGCCGGTTCTGAGGCCCAGACTTCCCCCTTGCAGGGAATATTTGTTCCGCAGATTAGTACGTACAGAGAGTGCAGCAGGCTGG
This sequence comes from Piliocolobus tephrosceles, assembly GCF_002776525.5. Classification (NCBI taxonomy): domain Eukaryota; kingdom Metazoa; phylum Chordata; class Mammalia; order Primates; family Cercopithecidae; genus Piliocolobus; species Piliocolobus tephrosceles. Next base: position 144,360,692 of record NC_045438.1, read on the forward strand.
AGTGGTGGCAGCTCAGACTTGTCAAGGTGGAGTAGCTGATTGGAGGGAGTACTGGGCATGGTCTCCATGCAAATGTACATGCTCTTCTGTATTCCCTTCTTCACTACTATCAGTGGGACCTTTTGCTGATCTTGTAAATACACTGCTACAAGAAAATATTTGGCATGTGAAATAGTTCCTCTTTACAAGTTTCTCTTTGGAAGGTAAAATGTTTTGGTTGTCCTTGTTATTAGTGAATTAGTCAATAAGATTCTTTCTTGCAACAGAATAATTCTAAGGATGGCAGAGGAAACAGGATTGGGCTAGAGAGGAAAAATAGGTCCAGAGTCTGAAGAGCTGCTTAGGACCTCAGAATGGCCCATTTCCATAATGTTTTTGAGAAGCAAGTTGTGGGGAGGATCCTGAAGAGGTAGATAAACTTCATCTATGCTTATTTCTGTTTGTAATCTCCAAATAACTAATTTGTGAAACATAGAAGTTATTCTGGGTGCTGCATGGCATGGCTTGTGACTATCTACACGGATTATACCTCTTTTCTCTTACCTCATCTTACTTCCCTACCTTACCCCGTCCCCGACTTTCATCTAATTCTGTTGCTTTTTGCCTTCCAGATACATCCGACTTCAGAGACAAGCAATTAGTCCAGTTGTACAGGGCTCTGTGCTGAGAAGCTGGCCCACACTTGGGGCTTAATGCTCTGTGGTTGCTGTCTTGAAATTCTTAATAATTTTCTCCTTGAATTTGCATTTTGTAAATGAAGTCTGATGGTGAAATAGATCCATGTGCTGGGGATTGGACCCTCAGTTTACACGTGGTCCACCTCCTGCTGCCTTTGTAATGGGAGCGCAACATTAAATGGCAAACAAAACAAAACAAAACAAAACAAAAATAAAAACACTTTGTTGGGTTTGGAGAGAGATTACAGAGGAAAGGACAATGACTTTTTGCTTTTTTTTTGGGCAAGTGGCTCTGCACATTTCTTTTGCACCAGGCTCTGTAAATTATGCGGCCAACCCTTAATGTATCAAATGAATATCTGCTTCCAAGCATTTATATGACTACATTTTCCCGCTTAGAATCTCCTCCCATAATTCTGTGTATTCAACTCCTGCTTACTCTTTAATGCCGAGTTCTAGTTCCATTTCTCTTAAGAAGTTTGGTCACTGATAACTTATTACGATGCACTCTTTTTAATAGAATTCACTTTATCACATGATAAATTAGCATCACTATATTTGGAAGAGTAATGAGACACTTGTTTTCTGTCAGAAACTTGCAATTAACTATTGTATGCAGCAGGGGTGAAGGTGGGGATGGGGGTTGATATTCAAAATACTGGATGCCTTGTTCAGCAGGAGCATGGAACAATCAAAATTGATGTTGGCTGCAGAACTGATGCAGGGTCTTAGAAGTCCCCTGCTGTGCTGGTTATCACTTTCATAGTTGCTAGATGAGGACCTAGGGGGTTCCAAGGGAAGGCCTAGCACAGCTGGGACAGCAGGGCGACATTTGAGATCAGCAGCTACTTACCAACTGACATGGATGTGTAGTCTGGCATCCTGGAAGGTCATACTGTAGCATCCCAGTTAAACGTCAGCCCTATTGGTTTGACTCACTGACAAGATTCTCAATGGTGTCTCCAGTTCTTAGTTCCTTCAGCTGTCAAATGAGTAGGTTATAATAAGAAATCAAACCCTCAACTATTGATTACCTGTGATGGTCAAGACTCCGTGCTAGGTAATGTTGAGATTCACTGATACATAGATTCTGTCCACCAGAGGTTTGTAATCAAATCTAGCCTTGGAAATAAGACGTACATAAATGATTGATATGAGGTAGAAAGTGTCCTAGGAAAGAAGCAGATAAACTGCTGATGGGGTTGAAAGAACTGAGAAATTACTTTGTTTTAGTGGAAATGACATTGATCTGGGAAAGCCTTGAGAAAAATGTGGCCAATAATCTGGATTTTGAATTATAAGTGATATTTTAAAACTTATGACTATAGAAAGGAAAGTCAGAAAGGACCAAAGGAGTGCCCACTGCGGACCCCCATAGCTCTAGAATCCTGTGCATCTTTACTTCCGGGCTTTATTTTTTCCTTTCTGTGTATGTCCTATGTACATCAATAAGGTTTGAAGTTTCTCAAGTGTCTCTAGTTTTTGTTCCTGGCACATGCTCAGTAAATGCTTGATGATTACAATGGCAACTGCCTTCTAAAGCTTTATGTTCTTCATGAAAATGGAGACATGGTGTGTCAAGATTATCATCTCGGATCATGGCTAATGTCTGGAGGGTGAATCTTTTATAATCAGTTAGAATCATCTGAGAATGGGCTGGAGTGTGTGTTTGTGTGTGTGTATGTGTGTGTGTGATCTTACTGAACACTAAGATTGTGGGTTTTAAACACAAGCCTTGACTTCAGGTGTGCTTTGTGGTCCCAACAGAGAAGTCATCATAACAGGGCTTAAGTATCAAGAATAATATTATTGTTTAAGATAAAAAATATACACATATGTTGATTAGGCATAGAAGTATGTGGATATTATTCAATAAAAGCAGGGCCAGAATATCTCTCAAATGGAGTCAAGAATTTTTGGTTGTTTCTCAAAAAGCTAAAACCCATTCATTTGCCTTCTGGGCTAGGTTGTAGCTAGGCCTGTTGCACTGAAGTCTCAATGATGGAGGAATAAGTAAAAAGTAGAAGAATGTCACTGTGATGAGGCAAAGACTTTGTCTTAAGATGATAAGGGTTTGAATGCTGAGCTGGCCTCTCTACCCTTGCCAAGCTCACCATGGTATACATGGCAGCATGCCTACAGTTTTCAGCTCCTCTGCCTTGGTGAATTCCTTGCTTTGCACTGGCTGCTGAGGCCATCACACTTTGGGTAGGCTTCTGGAGCAATAAGGGTGAAAGTCAACATATACATTACCACTATGAGTGTTTGATCTCATGCAAATCTGCTGCATGGTCCATTTACTGATTCAAGGTTAAATGAAGTTGCAGCAGCTGACCTGATTCTGCCTCCTTTGCTCATTCTTGAACCTGGATTAGCCTTTGAGCACTGGCCTAACTCACTTCCACCATTTCTGAAGTCCCAGCTCTGGGATTGTATCTGGGGTGAGTAGCAGAAATGTAGACAGAACCAAAGATTTAGAATGTGTTAGATTATCTCCAGTTCTGCTCTTAGAAGAGGTGCTCTTGTGATTTTATTCAACACCATGGCTTGATAGAGTGGTGGGGAAAAGTCGATTCCCTTTATTCTAATCTTTTGCTCACCAGGTAATTTTTTGATTTATCATGAAGGATAACCTGGGCAAGGCACATAGTTCTCAGGCTCACTCTTAAAGACTTATGTAGCTCCTAAAACTATTGCAGACTTAGGTGTTCAATTTTGAACTCTAAGAAAGGTTGGTAGGGCCTGAACTTAGTTATAGAGAATTTGTTCATGTCAAAAGTTCGTGGTGAGCCATCAAATAATGTCTGGTTGGCATCACACCCTTTGGATGGGATTTGGTGTGGCGGGACACAAAACTGACTGACACGTTAGAATAATGTGATTTCAGGAGCTCTAGGGAAGCCCATTGCTCAAGAAAACCTTTCCCCATCTTCTGTTTAATTTCTGAAATACTCCAGAGTATCCTCCCTCAAGTGGGTAGCTTTTAGCCCTGTTGAATTCTTCATGAGGGGGTTGATAGTTCTTTTTGTTTGTTTGTTTTGAGATGGAGTCTCACTCTGTCGCCCAGGCTGAAGTGCAGTGGTGTGATCTCGGCTCACTGCAAGCTCCGCCTCCCAGGTTCACACCATTCTCCTGCCTCAGCCTCCTGCCTCAGTCCCTTAGCTGGGACTACAGGTGCCCACCACCACGCCTGGCTATTTCTTTTATTTTATTTTTTATGTATTTTTAGTAGAGATGGCATTTCGCCTTGTTGGCCAGGCTGGTCTTGAACTCCTGACCTCAAGTGATCCACCCACCTCAGTCCCCCAAAGTGCTGGGATTACAGGCATGAGCCTCTGCGCCCAGCCCAATAATTCTTTATATTTGTTGGTCAATAAAGTGCCTAAGAGCATTGAGAAAAATTGAGAAGAATGACAACAGAGGCGACAGGACCAGAGAAGAACTTCTGGGTTAAAGATAGCCCAACTTCTCACTCTCTCTTTATTTATTTGTGGCAAATATAAATACCACCAGTGCAAATACTAGCACAATTATTCTACATTACAAGATTAATGGGTAACTCTAAAAGTTTGATCATGTCCCTACATCTTAGGGGGCAAGTGACTAAGTATTTCTTTAATTTTGAGTTCCACCTTGTAGTAAAACCTGATAGTTTAATGAATGAATTCTTTGAGTTCTTGGAGGATAAATATTTTTACAACTTAACACAACTTAATGTGCTTTTCTCAGCTTGTCTTTTTCTCAGCTTCTTTTGGCTCCAGTTTTGTCAACTGCATATAGAAGCCCTTTAAAAGTCCAGCTAACTAAATGGGAGACCTTGTATAAAGTAACTTCTCTAATTTCTAGAGGAATCAATGCCAAAGGTTTCCCCTATTCTTTTTTTTTTTTTTTTTGAGGCGGAATCTCACTCTGTAACCCAGGCTGGAGTGCAGTGGCACGATCTCAGCTCACTGCAAACTCTGCATCCCAGGTTCACGCCATTCTCCTGCCTCAGCCTCCCGAGTAGCTGGGACTGACTACAGGTGCCCACCACCATGCCTGGCTAATTTTTTGTATTTTTAGTAGAGACGGGATTTCACTGTGTTAGCCAGGAGGGTCTCGATCTCCTGACCTCGTGATCACCCGCCTCGGCCTCCCAAAGTGCTGGGATTATAGGCGTGAGCCACCGCGCCCGGCCAAGGCTTCCCCTATTCTAATCTGCTGCCGTGGAGACAAATCTTATGCATAAGCTGGGTGACTTTCTTTTTTTCTTTTAAATCAAGCATCCAAATGCTTGTTCCCCAAAATATTTAGACAATGAAAATATAAAACCAATTTCATAGTTAATAGCAATTCAAGTAGATTCTGGGGGAATAGTCAAGAGTTGGAGAATGTTAAAGTTTAATGGGGACATATTTTAAAGAGGAGGTAATCACTGGTGCCTAGGGAGACCTTTGCAAGATTCCATCACCAGTTAGAGACAAAACTTAACTAAGACCCACGTGTCCTGATTCATAGTCTAATTCTATTTTCACTGCTTCCTGGTGTGTCGTCTGATTCATTTGTGCCACACTGAAAGAAAAGGGGATGTCATTAGTCATCTTTTGCCCAAGGTCCACTCAAGCTTGATGTAATAAAAACAGGACACGAGAGGAATGTGTCACTGTTATGATGCCCATATGACCACCAAGACCATAGTGGAGAAGTGGAACTTTGAATGAATGTTTCTTCTACCAGAAGAAATTTGACGAGCAGTTTGATTGATACAAGTTAGGATCAGTGCTGTTAATTTGGCTCATCAGGTATAATGAATGTGGCTAGATAATGCTAGCTAGGGCTGGGTGCGGTGGCTCATGCCTGTAATCCCAGCACTTTGGGAGGCCAAGGTGGGTGGATCACGAGGTCAGGAATTCGAGACCAGCCTGGCCAATATGGTGAAACCCCAACTCTACTAAAAATACAAAAAAAAAAAAAAAAAAAAAAAAAAATTTGCCAGGTGTGGTAGTGCACTCTTGTAGTCCCAGCTACTCGGGAGGCTGAGGCAGAAGAATCACTTGAACCTGGGAAGTGGAGGTTGCAGTGAGCCAAGATTGCACCATTGCACTCCAGCCTGGGTGACAGAGTGAGACTTTGTCTCAAAAAAAAAAAAAAAAAAAAAAAAGATAATGCTAACTAGGCAGGGTCCTCTGATTTCATATATCCAAGACACTGCATTCTGGAAATAAGAGAAAAGAGTATCATGATTTTTTATGCTTTGAATTTTATCAATCTAATTCACCAAAAGTTCATCAAGTATCCATATGCCCAACACTGTAGAGTTAGTTCAGCTGCTATAACTACTATCATACATTTTGCCAGATGGCTCAGAACATGGGCATAAGGGCCACATCTCTGGGAGTATTTGAATAATTCTACCATCAAATATGAGTCAAAGTAGTATTGCTGTATGTAACCTGGACTCTTAGCATTGGAGGAAATTCTAAAATCCTGCTCATCCTTCTTCCTAATTCAGGTGTCCCTTAGTGGTGGCCTCTAGAGATCCATCAAAAGTTAAGATTCATTTCTTTTAGCCCTAAGATTCTGTTCTTTAACACCATCAAATCAATTCCCCTTTCTTTTCTTTCCTTTTTTTTTGGAGACAGAATTTAGCTCCGTCACCCAGACTGGAGTGCAGTGGTGCAATCTAGGCTCACTGCAACCTCCGCCTCCCGGATTCAAGCAATTCTCATGCCTCAGCCTCCCCCGAGCACCTGGGATTATAGGCACCTGCCACCATGCCCAGCTAATTTTTGTATTTTTAGTAGAGACGGGGTTTCACCATGTTGGCCAGGCTGGTCTTGAGCTCCTGACTTCAGATGATCTGCCCACCTTGGCCTCCCAAAATGCTGGGGTTACAGGTGTGAGCCACCACGTCCAGCCCCTTTCTTCTTAATTCTAATTATTTCTTTTCTTGCACTGATGTTTTCCCCTTTAGGTTTCCTTCTTTTACCATTTTTTCCCTTTTAGCTTTCTTTCTTCCATGATCTTCCTACTTTAGATTAGTTTAATTCCAAAAGCATTTATTAAACAACAGTATCTAGAAAACATTTATGCAGATTTTGTGGGACAATATTAAGAAATTAAAGGTGCAATTTCTAGTTTGTCCTATGAGATTAGAACTAAGACAAATGACGTAAAACATCTAAATAACATTTCCAAAGCACATCCCATTGTAGGGATGTGACTGAGGCAGACACTGAATTCTAACAAGGTGCCTGAAATTATATCTCTCCTCGATATATGTTTGCTGAATGACAGAAAGACTTATTGAATATAAAGTAAAGTTCAACTCACAATAAAATGATTATGATCATTATTGGTAAAGGCATAAGCTGGAAAAACTTTTTACAACTTTTTGCACGTTTCCATTGGGTCCTCTCCCTTCTATATGTTCCAGCCACACAATCTGAGGCTGGTTTCTATGTTATTTCTTCTTGTCCGTTTGGTGAAGTCGTAGTCATCTTCCAAGTCCCAATTCAAAGATCATCTCATTTGGCAGATAGTCCCTAAACTGCCCTTCCTACCAAACCCTACAGGATGTGCTGATAATTCCTGCATCCCTCTGCACACGTTCCTCTATCCTGTACCTCTCTTGGGTCGGGAAGGTTCAGATTAAACTTCCAATAATCTATTTTTTTAAAAAACATTTACTATATTGAGCATATGCTATGTAATATACAAGCTGTGATAATACAAAAATAAACAAGTCATGACCTTGAATTTAAGAGCTCATTATCTAGTGTGGAAATTCATGTGAGTACATAAACAGCTCAAAGTGATAAGGGCTAAAATAGAATCAGGGTATATGCTTGATAACTAATTTGAGTATTCCCAATGTGAGAATAATTAGTTTGAAATTAAAACAAATAATAGGATACTTGTGAAAAATTAAAATCAGTCAAGATTATATTTAAGAATCCCTACATATCAGAAGGGTCATAGTTTGAAGTTACTCAGTAAGCAACTGACATCTTAGTGTTCTACCCTACTCTGTCATCAACACCCCCGTGACCAACTCCCTCTGAAGGAAGGAAGAGACTGTGGCTTGCTGCAGATGGAGGTGATGGCTGCGGGAGGAGAGAAGGGGAAGCCAGTGTGGCTGGGATTCTCATACCTGTGTATTCTCACTTCACAGGGTTGGGGTTTTGAGGGTGGAGGGCTCAGGTTAGCTGGGCCCATTTTCAGTTCTGAAGATGCTTTGCCAAGAACTTGATCACAGTAACAGCCAAATCAGGAAATGTATGCAATGTTTGATGTTGCTAAGCTATTGTACTTCTACTAATTCTACACTCTTGGAACAGGAAATGTGTCCTAAACATTGGAAACAATTTCAGCAAAAATAATTTTGCATTGTATCTATTCTAAGTGAAAAAGAAAGCTCAGGTGAGAGGCTAGGCAAAATTTTGAAATGGAAGTAAGGAACAATAAAGGGGCTCAAAATTTAAGTCTCAGAGCACTGGGCTCCTATTCTCAGAAGAGCAAAGGAGACTCAGGGTGGCCAAGAGTCATCTTGGAGCATCCAAATCCCTGGGCTGGAGTGTGGAGTAATCCTCAGCCTCAAGAATTATCTTTCCTGCAAGTAGGTGAAAAAATAATTCACACAAAAGAAATTAAGAGGGCCAGTAAACATACGGTGAAAACATTAATTCCCTTGTTAGCAAAAAATAGTTTTATGTCCTCCTTTTTCTCCCCTTAACAGTAGGCTTGCAACTGCTTCTCCCCAGTCTCTGCTTCTGTTGTCACATGGCACCTCCCTGTGTGTGTCTCTGTTTTCACAGGGTGTTTTTCTCTTCTTATAAGGATGTTCCTCATATTGGACTAGGGCCCACCCTAATTGATGTCATTTTCACTCAGTCACATTGGCCATGACCCTGTTTCCAAAGAACGCCACATTCATACATTTTGGGGGTTAGGATGTCAACATATCTTTTTGGGGGGACACAATTCAAGTCATAAAAACAAACATCATAGTTTGTCATCATTTTTTGAAAATCTGATATTTGATGGCTATATATGATTCCATTTTATGGATGCAGTATAATTAAAATAGCCATCAAAATGAAAAAACTAAATGATTATGCTGTTCTGGTGATGGTTTGTAGAAATGTACACATTTTTTGTTTTATACTGTTGGTGTGCACATTAATTGATTCAATTCTCTTACTTCCAGTAAGAGATGTAGCTTAAGAACCAGGCTGGGAGCTGATGTCCTCTCCATAGGGATGAGTGAAAGTTCATTTTGCAAACCACTCAAGCTCTGGGCTTCTGACATCTATATAGGAGTTTTACAGTCTTTGAGACAGAAAATAGAGTTAAAGGCATCCAAGTAATAAGCAGAGTAAACTTCTGTGTCCATTCCATCTCCAGCCTCAGAGAACCCAGGCTTGAGAACAGGATCCCTCTTGTAGGTACTGGCCACCCTGGGCTGCTGGAGAGTCTCTGTGTGCGCCCTTCTCTCCCATTCCATGTGCCTAAGAGTCCAGATTGGCAGCTGTTTTTTACACAGCTTGGCTTCTGGAACCTAGCCTGAATCAGGTGAGCAGCAGGTATGCAGGTGAACCTTCACAGAGTTTAAACTTTTGGGAATGATGGGCAAGAAACTGAAGGGCTATCTTTCTTTATGGCCTCCCTGGGCCACTGGATGGGTTAAAGAGCCCTTCTGAACTTTTGTGACACTTGAGCCTTGACTGATCTTGAATTTACTACAGCATATTAAGAGGAGGTATTACTTTTTCTACTTCTGATGTTAGCTTGTGAGCTCCTCAAGGACCAGAACTGTGCTGTATTCATTTCTATAGTCACATTCATATACTCAGCATTTAGGATCACGATCTACATATATTGGTGGAACTGAACAGAAACGTTTGTGTTGAGCCTTCAGAAATATCGCTGGGACACTCCTGTTTAGTAGACAGTTCATTTAGGGACCACTGGAAGGGGCTACCCAGGTTTCCTTTTACCAAAGTAATACTCAAAGCCAATTTTCCTTCCCTTCTTGCATCCCACCCATCAGGCTTTCTGTATTCCTGCTGTGCATTCTGACTCTGGTGTCCTTAAAACAGGCCGACGAGCACCTGACCCCACATCCAGGCTGTGCTGTCTCTTGAAAAGGAGAGTGAGCCCCCATTGAGTGGTGCAGGCCACCCCATGCCAGCTCACCAGGATTTTAGCACATGGATGGAGAGTATACCATGCTGCTCTTTTCTCTCTTCTGGAAAGACATAAAGTACACAAGCAATTTTGCTTGGGGAAATACTCGATTTTCCTATTCTTTTGGGTGGGGGCTGGTGTGGAGTTGCGCCTTCCTCTTTGTCTCCTGGGCCCCTCAATGACAGTTCTTAAGATCTGTGTCAGGTGGTTCTAGTGAGAAAGATGGCTCAGCCCAGGCTCTGACCCTCTGCGTAGCCTGTTCAGAGGATTTTGGCAACATTGTCAGTGGGAAAAGCACAGCTGAGTTCTAGTGATGAGTTCTAGTGATTGGTGCTGCTCTATTAACAACAGGGATGTGAACAATTTCAGATAGGAGACTAGTGATAATAGAAAAGCGATTTCTTTTTATTTCTTCAATGTTTATAGACTCTGAGCAAAATTGCTAAAGGAGGCATCTTCAATTTGCAGGAATAACACCTTGCTACCATGTTGGAATAGAGACTCTTGATACATAAATGTGATTGGGACACAAAAGCACAGCAAGCTGTGGCATCACTTTCAGTTTTAACAATAATCAAGCAGCAAAACATCACTACTTGGGGGGTTGAATGATGAAACAGCACGCTTCCAATTAGAATGCCTTCTTCTTACTGGATCCTCAATTGTGCCCATGTGTGTGAAGTGATATTACAAAGGCTGCCCAGACAGGGGAGAAAGATCTGGAGAAAGACTTCAGCCTTTGGTTTGGGCCTGAGGATTAATTGTCTTAATGATTTTCCAAATGGGCAGTAACACAGTTGGAGAATCCCACTCTCCAGAGAGCTTCTCAAAACAACCTCTTTTCTATTATCAAAATGTTAAATCACATCTGCTCAGGACCCTGACTCCTTGCTCTTCTTAAACACACATGCAGACTTGCACACATGAATATGCATGCATTTACAAACATACATTTTTGCTTAATGTGTTCTCTGAAGATTTTCTGTAGCCATACTTTTTATGATTAGCCTGCCATGTCATAATTAGAAATGAATAGCAAACTATTGAGTGCTCACCAGGTCTCAGATGCTCTGCTAAGTCCTTTACCTACATTATCTTATTTAATCCTTTATATCCCTGTTAGGTAGCAACTATGACCATCCCTACTTTATAGGAAAGGAACTGGAGGCTCAGAGAAGTTGTATGGTTTGCCCTAGTTCATGAAAGTAGTAAGGGGCAGAACAAAGATGTTAGGTCAGCTCTGTGCACCATTCCACCACATTCTGATGCAAGAGACATCTCCGGAGGGTGGGGGAGCTGGAACTCACAGAAATCCCAGTGCCCCAGGTATTCTCCTGGACTGCACTGCTGGCATCTGTCGCCCCTGGTTCGTCTGCACTGCAGAGGCACCTGTTAGAGCTGCCATTCTTTCTGCCCTGGAGAGTTTGACTTTCACTACTCTAGGAGTTGGGGCTGAGGCCACTGCACGTATTGGTTTTTATTCTTGACCTCTTGTTTCATACAGTCACCTGCTGCCTGCCTATCTCCTGGCAGTGGTCGTGTTGGGTGGAAACAGGTGCCCCATCTGGAAATGGAAGAGCTGAAGCAAATTTGTTTACATTCACTCACTCACCAAATACATTTTGAGCACTTTTTTTTTGTTTGTTTGACAATATACTGGAGCCTGGAATATTGTGGGGAAATTGATCAGACTTGATCTCTGCCTTTGTAGAGGTGGCAGAGTTTATTCCTTTAAATTATCTGAAGATTTCTTGATCACAGTATAAGGATACTAATCTCAAGAAATTGTTGAGAGTATTAAATTAAATGAGAGAATATCTATGAAAGTACTTTACAAACTCTGAAGTGCTAAGTAAACAACTATTGCTGACATTTATGTCTTAATGGGTTACTGGCATAGGGCCTTGCCTCAATACCCAGGATTCCTGCTAAGAATCTGTCCTCCTTGCTGGGTGTTTACATTAGCCCTTCTGAAATTAACATTCAAACAGCATTGGAGTTCCTACTGTGCTCAAATACATCATCTATTTACTCTCTGAAAGTCTAGTGAATCAGGGACTGTTACTCAGGGTACGGTTTCACTCCTGCTTGCTTTGCTCTAAACTAAAAATGGCAATATTTAATATATATTCTTTCTGTCTTGTTTTTTTTTTTTTCATTTGGTTACTAATCATGGACAGCTTTCCACATATAGCCCTTTCTTTGCTGCTTTAAGATCACATTGTTCTTTTTAACAATTGCATTGTATTTTATTATATGATTTAGCATCATATATTTAATCAGTCCCCTATTCATGGGCATTTATATTGCTTCTAATTGTTCACCACTGTCAACAATGCTTTAATGGAAATTCTTGTATATGTATCCGTGGCAATTTGTGTTAGTTTTTCCATGGTATAAAAGTGGAATTGTAGGTGCCCGGCTAGTTCAGCTGGTAGAGCATGAGACTTTTAAAAGTGGGGTTGTAGGTGGAAGGCTATCGTGGTTAGTATTGAATGTCAATTTGATTGGATTCAAGGATGCAAAGTATTGTTTCTGGGTGTGTCTGTGAGGGTGTTGCCAAAGGAGATTAGCATTTGAGTCAGTGGACTGGGATAGGCAGACCCACCCTCAATCTGGGTGGGCACCATCGAATCAGCTGCCAACATGGTTAGGATAAAGCAGGCAGAAAAACGTGGAAAGACTAGACTTGCTGAGTCTTCTGGCCTTCATTTTTCTCCCATGCTGGAGGTTTCCTGCCCTCAAACATCAGACTCTAAGTTCTTCAGCTTTTGGACTGTTGGACTTACACCAGTGGTTTGCCAGGGGCTCTTGGGCCTTTGGCCACAGATTGAAGACTGCACGGTTTGCTTCCCTGCTTTTGAGGTTTTGGGACTCGAACTGGTCCACCACTGGCTTCCTTGCTCCTCAGCTTGTAGATGGCCTGTCATGGGACTCTTCACTTTGTGATCCTGTGAATCAATTCTCCTTAATCATCTCCCTTTCATTTATATACATCTATCCTATCAGTTCTGTCCCTCTAGAGAACCCTGAATAATACAAAGGGCATTTATGTTTTATATTTTGATAGATGCTGTCAAACTGTCTTCTAAATAATTGTTCCAATTTATACTGCTTTACTGTGTGAGTACCGTACATTCTTGCCAACACAGCTATTAATAATCTTTAAAAGCATTTGACAAACTTATAGACAATGTTCATATTTTGTTATTTAATTTGTATTTTTTTTTTATTGTTGGTAAGACTGAGTGTGGTTTTTGGCTTTTTAATTTCTTTTGTAAATTACTATTTCATATCTTTCAGCCATTTATCTATGGATTGTTAATATTTTTCTTCATTGAATTGTCAGAAGGTATGCAATCAGTATTCCTAAATGTATAAAACAAAGCAAGAGTCATTGAGAAAGTAGAACATGCTTCATGGTGTTCTATGGTATGGTAAAGACAGACAGTAACGCTTGTATGAACTCTTAAATGCTTTTTCTGTCTAGCAGACTTTATGCTAGGGGCTGGAGATAGATCTGTGAACCAGACAAGCACAGTGCCTGACTTCACAGAACTTACAGAGCAGTGTGTCATGGCTGTCAGATGAGCCAGTAGTGGTGACAGATGAGGGTGTGATAAGGGTGGTGGCAGATGTTGGCCAGAGCTGTGAGTCCTACACTCAGGCCTTGGAGTCAGGACAAACTTCCCAGAATAAACTTCATCCAACCTGGAGGAGTGAATCAGATTTAATTAGTCAAAGGCACAAAGGGATCACTATTCTAGCCAGAGGGACCAGCAGATGTGAAGGTCCAGGCATGGGAGAGAGTTCGTTGCTCCAGACTCAAGTTCAGTATTGCTGGAGCAGGAGGGCATGAGGGGTTGTGGTGAGGACGGTGCAGAGGGGGGAAGCTAATAAGGAAGGGAGGGGCAAACTATGCTGGGCCTTCTGAATTATATTACCGAGCTTGTCCTTCATCTTAAGAGCAATGGGAAACTATTGTGTGGTTTTAAATAGAGCAACATAATCAGACCTGTTCTTCAGAAAGATCACTCTGGGATACTATGTAGAAGTTAGGAAGGGGTGAGACTGGATTTAGGAAGACCCTCTGGAAGGAATGGGGGTCTAGAGCTAGGGACCACCAGCCGGATGGAGAAAAGTAGTGGCTTTGAGAGATGGTGAGGTACTTTAGATTCTTGTCTAACTTACTCAGCAACAGCATGTTGGCCAGACGACTCAGAAGGACGCGGAAACGTCGGGAATCTAAATGACTTCTTTCAGCCTCCTGTGGTGCCATTTCTGAGCTCTGAATCCGTAATTTAGAGCTGAGTGAGACTTAATAAAATCACTAGGATGAATTCCAGGGTGTATCTGACTGTGTGAGATTTTCTTAGTGTGCAGGCAGCATGCTAATTGCCAAGCTCCTTCTTCTCTGAGCGGCGTGATGCTTAAGACCAAAAGGATTTATTCCTATGAAAAAATGTGCAAGTGTATAAAGATCATCAGTTCTCTCACAAGTCCTTCACCCACAAGTTCATTCTTCTCTGTGCAAAGGGAGCATATAAGACTCTATAGAGTCATAGGTGATATTCTTTGGTATTCCTGGTCTATAATATAGCTGCTGTTACTGGGCTCCTTGGATATTTGTGTTTGCTAATGCTGCCTAATTTTTATTTTGCTGATCATCAAATTATCTATTAAAATATTACTGTGCCTTCAATCAGAGCTGTTATACTGTGTTTTCCTCTATGGTTTCCAAAGCTGAAAGGTTCACACGGTTAGAACTCATCACATGGGGATGAATTCAACCCATTCAACTGGCAGGGGCTTCTCCTGGACAGCTGGTATCCCACAGAATGGAAAAAAATGGACAAAACATGACTACTTGTTGTCCACCTGTAGTTTAATCAAGAAAGTTGGTAGCCTACAGTGTTGAAACCTACCTGACCACAGAGCTGAGAGACCATTAACATCACCTGAGGAGGCTGCCAGCTGCAGCCATGGGCAGTGGGTCTCCTCTTCCTAGCAGCCAGCAGCCACTGGCTGACATTTGCTCACCCACATGGGTGGGCAAGAGAGCAGAGAGCATTCCACTGCTGTCTTTATGATCAGCAATCAAAGTCCCCAAGTGCCATCTGGAGAAAGCTGCCCTTCTGGCTCTTGGGTTGTCTGTTGGGATTACTGCCTCTCTCTTTCTCCTGCTTCTGCTGAACCCCTGGTTATGGAAGTGAAGCTTATCTGTCTTTGGCTCACTGAACTTTTGTCCAACTTGACTATAATGACTTTCTGGACAAAGCACCTTACTTGACCATTTGGAAAGTGTTTCTCCTCTATTCCTCGCTCACTAGTGCCTGCCTCCTAGATTCCAGATCTGGCATGACTACGGCCGCTGACCTGTTGAACAAATGCTTTGCTCACATCCAAGTTTGTTCTCTGCTAGGTTTATGTCTGGCTGACAATGGCAGTTTTGACTCTTCCAGTCTGCCTCATTATTTTTGGTGTCTAAGACATGTTACAATAAAGATAGAACATGGAAGAAAGTAATATACTTTGACTCTGTAATGCAGATTCTGCTGAGATCACCCTGGCTTATGAGAGTCAAATGGAATTCACTTGAACTTTATTCCTCTGGCAGTGAGGGACATTTACCTAAAAGTCTCTGTGCAGGACTTTTAGGTAAATGTGGGGGTGAGATGGGCTGTTTTCCTCCATTAGCTCTGTTTCTCTGCTTCTACTGAGTAAGTTCAGTTTATTGGGATTATCTCAGCCTCAGTACTGGGTGTATATTGTTCTTTTCCTTATTACATTATTCCATACTACAAACCACCTGATATGTTCTTACTCTCAAGAATACTTATCTGCACAGGGTTGAGAGGGGCCTGACTTTCACTGAAGGCTCCAATTTGCAGGGGGAATTTATATTACAACATTGCAAATCATTTAAATCAAATTAAAATATCCTGATTTTAAAAGTCCTTAGAGGAGACTGTTACAGGAATTTCTCATTGCTGTTCTCCCCTCCCCAAAGTCTTCCATTGGCTACGTTAGTTCCTTGAGTTCACAGCCAATTTCAGTTAACAAGTAGACAGTTCTGTTGCTGTTTGTTTTTCTGCCTTTGGGGCTTACTTTCCGCATGCAATCCATATGCAAAGAATCCAATTAGGTCTTCAATAAGACTCTGGAATCTTCTATAAGACTGGAATCTACTGGTGCTGGCTCTGAAGAATTGGTTGTCAGATATTCAGGAATCTGGGGCCCACTGGAGCTTGAGGTTGGCTGTAGTGGGAGTATTTACACCACAGAAATTGGCAAATGCTGCAAATTAGTTGATGCGTATGTGTATTTGTGCACATACACATGTGCACATGCACACACACACATTATTTGGAGAGCCAGTTTAGCAGCAGACTTCGGAAAGCTGACTGTATGGAGAAATATCCCTTCATACTGTTGGAGTCAGAAATGGCTGCTGTGAATTGTGACATTTTTATCTTCGTCACACAGGCAGAAGTAAAATATGTTTATGATGGAAGCTACTGCTGAGCTTAGCTAAAATCTATCAAGAATGTGCTGCGATTTTAGATCTGGACATTATCTCTGCTGTTGTTGGTATGAGGACAAACCAAGCCTAGTTTTCCTTCTAAGTCTCCATCTGTGCAGAGATAATGGGATGCTCAGGATGAGTGAGGAGAGGATCTTTAAGAAGACATTTGTGAGCTTAGGGATTTAGCCACATCCTATTTCTGTGGGAGAATAAAGATAAAAGCCAGAAAGGGAGGAACTAGAGAAGATGAGGGTTGAATAACAGACTAAGGGACCATCCTTATTAGCTGGGTTAGTGAAAAACGGGCACAAAATAGATCAAGACGCAATTTTACAAAGATTTGTCTTGTGAATTGTTATTTAATAAATTGGGATGGGAGGTCAAGTAGAATGAGGGAGATAATGTAGAAAGCTGTTTTGATATGTAACTCTTCATGCTCCCATTTCCTACATTCTTATTAGTCTGTTTCTTCAGGATTTTCTTCCTTCACCTCAGATGAGGCTAATGGAGGTCATGTTTTCTTTTTGCTTGGTCCATGCTAAATAATTCATTAGTGTTTCCAAATGAGACTTAATTGTGTCATTTCTTTATGATAAATCACTGAGGAGAAAATTGCTTTAATAGAAAACCCAATTAAAACCCACTGCCAGTAGCTGCAGGGCCCATTCAATGGAAGATTAACACTGCTTGGCCTTTGACTCTCACTTAATGAATGTTAACCATTGCCCCATCGACTCCAGCATTTCTGAACCCTTAGTGTAGGACTGGAATGTAGTCTCATTATGGAGAGTATGTGGAGGGAAGTGGGTGAGACTGTGAACTGGGGTACTGGGACTGGTTCCAGTGCTTCCAGTTTCTAGGCCAGAGTTTGCTCTTTTTCTGGAAACTGCAAGTTAATCTGGTGTAAACTGTCACAGCAGCTCTGAAGGGGATGAATCTGTTGAAGCTGCCTCTGTACATATGTTTTGCCCCAGAAATTCAGATTCCTGATATCTGCACTAAAGAAAGATTCATACATGGTCAAGGAGACAGGCCATCTCTAAGCAAGGCAGCAAACTGTACACAGTGAAACTGGACAGACTCATAACTTGTCATCTCTTAGGCTCAGCTTTCTTATCTATAAAGTGGGAATAGTAAAAATACATGGAGACTTGTTTTCAGTTTCAGATGAAATAAATGCCTATAAAGCACTTCGCATCGTGTCTGATACATGCATTTTCAATAAATAGCAAGTAACACTTTTGGCTTAAAATTAATTATTACTGTTATTATTATTATTTTTTGAGATGGAGTTTTGCTTTTGTTGCCCAGGTGGAGTGCAATGGCATGATCTCAGCTCACCACAACCTCTGCCTCCCGGCTTCAAGAGATTCTCCTTCCTCAGCCTCCCGAGTAGCTGGGATTACAGGCATGTGCCACCACACCCAGCTAATTTTTTGTATTTTTAGTACAGATAGTGTTTCTCCATGTTGGTCAGGCTGGTCTTAAACTTACAACCTCAGGTGATCCACCCGCCTTGGCCTCCCAAAGTGCTGGGATTACAGATGTGAGCCACCATGCCCGGCTAAACTTAAATTTTAATTAAACAAAAATACAATATCCCTGTTAAAAATGGAAATATTACAGATAGATGAGGCCAAAGGGCCCCTCAGTCATTTATTCTCCTCCATTTCATTCTTAGTCCCCTACCCCTCTGTTGAGAGGTAATTACTCTTGCCATTTTTTGGCATATCTTTCCTGATCTTTTGCTAGGCATACACATGTATTTTTTCTCCCTAGAGGTAATATATAGTATTCTACAGCTTTTTTTCTTCAATTGGTATGTTTTTGAGATCAACCCAGGCTAATAGGTATAGAGAACTTACTATCTATCACTACTGCAGGGTCCCCTAGGGTGGTGCATTCTATTTTTAAAAACCATTTCTCTATCAGTGGACATTTTGGTTAATCCTAGATTTTTACTTGCACAAACAATGCTGCAACAAACGTCTTTACGGCTCGCTTGTGCAAGAATTTCTTGAGGGAAGCCATCAAGAAGTAGATACACAGGATCAAAAGAGGTACACATTTTTAGCTTCAACTTGTTCTGCCCCATGACCACCAAAGTGGCAATTCCAGTGTACATTTCAACCAACAGCAGTTGAGAGTAATATTTTCTTTATACTGTTGTCAAATTTGTCAGCACTTTAAAAATGTCTAATGATCTTGTGCGTGAAAAATGAAAAGGTATAGCATTTGTGGTTTGAACATGCTAATGATCAGTGAGGTTGAGTATACATTTACATGTTTATTTGCTGTTTATATTTCCTTTATTGTGAATTGCCTGGAAATATATGTTGCCTGTTTTTCTGCCTGGAAATATATGTTGCCTGTTTTTTTCATGGTTTCGTATTGATATGGGATACTAATTATTTGTTCTACATGATACAAATATTTTCTATTTTTGCTTGTGTTTTAACTCTGCTTATGGTATCTTTTGACAAACAGAAGTTTTAAATTGTGAGGTAGCTGAATTTATAATTCTTTTAAAGTTTTTTTTTGTGTTTTTGCATCTCGTTTAATACATTCTCCAATATTGTCTTTTAACACTTTGAGTTTAATTTATATGGAATCTTTATATTAATAAATTTTCTCTTGTTTCAAAAGTAAGTCTATTATTTCCAGTATCACTTACTAATCTGTTCTTTCTTCATAAAGTGTTAACTTTATTGAATATTAAGTTCCTACATAAGCATGGATCTGTTTCAGTTTTTGATTATTTTTAGATAACCTATTTACTCCTACACTGATGCCATATAATTGCTATAGTTTTTAATATGTCTTGACACCTAGGTGGGCTGGTCCCAATTCTCTTATTTCATAAAAGTTTCTTAGCTATTCTTGCCCATTTTCTCTTCCAAATAAATTCTAGAATCAGTTTGAATGTTCCATGAAGAATCTCATCACACTTTGATTGAAATTGTATTGACTGCATAGATTTATTATGGGAGAAGTGATGATGATAAAGATGCTATTGATAAGGATGACAAGAATAGATTTCTTATTTCTACCAGAGTATTTTCTGGAGTTCCAAACTGGATCTGTTGGGACAAGTGAAGATGATAGTGATGGTGATGAGCTCTCTTCCCTGTTTACTGTTTCTCTCCTTAAGTGACCCCCCTTTTCTTGGATCAAGTCTCCTTAGAACACAGCATTGATGAGATCTGAAGAAACTTAAGCAAGGCATTTAAACATCACTTAGGAGTAGGGCAGTGCTGTGGTATCCACTCTGCTCAATACGACGTTTGACCCACTCACACACTTCCTGAAGATCATCTGCAGCTCAGGAACCCAGGCTTCATTTCCAGATCTCACACTGGCTCTCAGGCAGCGAGACCACCTACCTTACCATATGTGGACCCCTTCCAAATGTAATGGTTCTCACGTGAAAGCAGTTATTCTTCCAGGGCTTGTTGTTTGAGAACACGTATAATGAAGAAAAAGTCTACTGTGAATCAAGTCAAGCTTAAATTAAATGAGATTTAATCATTCACAAAAGCATGAGCACGTATGTATAAGATGTGTTACTTATTCAGCTATAGACAGTACTGAGGAGAGAAGGAGATCACCTGGTGACCATCAAGCAGGCCATCCAGAGGCAAAACTTATCTGAGGAATTTAGAAGTAATTAGACTTCCTTCCTATCTAAAGACAGCATCTGATACCTGGCTTCTTTTCCCCAAATTTATAAGTAACTAGATTTTTTATACATCTACAGAATGCGTGCATGTCAAAACTCATTGTGCAACCCTTGCTAACATCAAGGCACCAAAATGTCTACAAATTTATCATGGCCTACGTGGCTAACATGGTCCAAATTACCCTTCAGCTCCCGCGTTAAGGTCCATGAATGCCCCTAAGGAAAAATCCACGGTGGCACACTCAGTCCTGTCTTGCTGAGGCGCCCTGCTGCATTCTTCTGCAGCATTCTTTCTATCTAATGAAACTTACCTTTTCAAACCTATACTGTTATCAATCAATTCTTACTACCCTACGACCTGCAAGCCAACCACTTTTTGATGTGGGGGCTCTGAGACCCCGCCTGGCACTACTTGGTGTCTAGGAGGATTGGAAAACTTATGCTGAGAGTTCAGGAGCTTGTCTCCCAGGGCTTTCTGCAAGCCTCTCAAATGGATGGACTTGAAGATGAAGGCCTGGCTCATGTCGTCCCATTTTTTGTCACATCTTTATATATTCCCGGGAGGTTTTCTAAACTAAAACCTACACTCAAAATTCTCCAAGCCAGTAACTTGCATAGAGTTCGCCTTTCACAAAGTTGTGCACATTTTCCTTTCTTCTATATGTGTTATAAGTGCCCAGAACATTAAGAAAACCGTGTTAGCCTTTTAATGAAATGGACTAATCATCCAGAGATAAAGCAGCCTTCACGTGTGCACTGAGTTCTGATTATGCAAAATAAAGATAATAATAGTTCCCACTTCTCAGGGTTATGGTGAAGAACAAATGAGCTAATGTGCAGGAAGCAATCTGCAAACCGTAGAGCATTATACAAATGTTATTTTGCTACTCAGCACCGTAGAAAGTCACAAATGAAATGGCAATCTTGGTTCCTGCCCTTGAGACACTTAAAACCAGCTGGAGACACAGATCCAGGTGGAATAATTAAGAAGAAATTGCAAGGTAACCTGGAAGCAAACTCCTGCAAATGTAAGGAAAATTGTAGCCCTAAGTGCTAATAGATCGCTGAAAGTTGCTGTAGCCAGAACCAGCACTAGCACCCTGTGCAGGTCCAACAACCCATTATCCTCCAGCCCTGTTGCCTCCAAAGGTAGGGGAGCTTCTCCATGGCAGTAGGACCCCAGTGCTTCACTGCTGTTCCTTCTCCCCTGTCTTTAAGAAGTTCTCTAGGAGAACTTTTTAAGGCCTCTCTCTTTCTAATAGCTCCTTCACCCCTGTGGCTTTTTCTTCTTCCCACGTGGCGATATTAAATCCATTCTGCTGGCAGCCCTGGGAACTGTGATCTGAGGAACTTGATGCTGATGAAAATAATGTTGTGAAGAATGTACAGCAGGCTCTCTGTCCTTGGCTCCAGGTCAGAGCCCTGGGTTTTGATCACTTCATTTGTTATGCTCACATTTTGAAAGAGTGAGCACATATACCCACTGTTCTTTCATCTAAGAAAGTCTGGGGCTGCTGGGAGGTATTCACAGGTAATTAATTTGTCAGGAGAGGAGAGGCGGTCTTGCCAAATACAAGCAAATAAAAAAAAATTTTTTAAGCCCACCAAATTCACACCTCATCTGGCAATTGATTAGTCCTACAAATGACCATGAATAACATAAAAGGAGAGGGGTAGGGCAGATAGACCTGCAAATGGATGAGGCTTTACTGCTTAGCTTGATGTATTCTTACTTTTTGTCTATTTGAGGGCTATAGTTTCCCCTTGTAAATGAATCCCTTGTGGCTACTACATCAATTTCCTGGATAAATGTGCCGCTGCTTCATATGGCCCATGTGTGGGTGAGGAGGAAACGCTTGCTTTCTTTCTTTGTCTATCTCTGGCTCCCCACTACCTCTTCCCTCCCTCCCTCCCCCCCTTCCTTCCTTCCTTCCTTCCGAGATTCCTTTCTTCCTTCCTCCCTCCCTCCCTACTTCTTTCTGAGAAATATGTGCTTTAAATTCACTCTAAATTAAAGATACCAAGAGTCTATCATCCAACCTCAAAGTTGGGAGACATGGTCTGGCAACAAGAGAGAATATTTAAACTGAACTAAGAAGCCCAGGATATATGGCCACTGTAATTACAGATGAGAGAAATCTTTGCAGATGGATTAATTACTCCTCTAGGAGTTGGAATGACTGATGAGATCTTGATAATTCCATTCCAGGGTCTGAAATTATCAAGAGTATAGTGTTTGTGAACCTTGTAAGTAAACCTACCTGGTGGGATTTATGTAAGAAAACTGGCACATGATAGGCACACAGTACATTTTAGTTCCCTTTACCATTTGTGAGTCGCCATTGACTTGAAGAGTAAAGAATAGAGTGATTAAATTCTATTTAGTTTCTAATGATTTGTTTTGGAAGCAGTTTTTAAAAATCAGCGATGCAGGAGGAATATAGGGTCTTTGTCACTAGACCTCAGATATACCTTGCTTGATGAAATCAATGTGCCTGGGAACCTGTATAAAGTTAATGCTTGTAAATCAAATGATCTTTTACACACTTTGGGAATATTTTTCTATTGATGGTATAACACAGGAATTTTTTTGTTTGGAAATGGAAACAGAAGCATGTTTGGTGAATTCCGATTTTGGCATATTATTCTGGGTTTCCTTAGAATGAAATATACTTGGTTATTTAGGTTTGACTAGCTTTAAATGAGAATCTGTTACACGCTAGGTATTGGTTTTGGCACATTTACAACATCTAATCTTATCCAATTCTCTCATTAACTGTAATCTTGTACCTAAAGGTCATGTGTTTAGCAACTAGCTGTAGGCTCACAGAGTTAGCAAGTGGCACAACCAAGATTTGAATTCAGGTCTCCTGTATTGCTATTTTGCCCAGCATTATAAGGTCTGATATTGCTTCCTTTTCGTGTACACTGAGCATTATCCTGTAGACTTTAGAGTTAATCTAGGTTTGAGTCCCAGCTGTGCCACTTCCTGGCTGTGTCACTTCGGGAAAGTTTCTAACTTTCCCTGAGTATTGGTCAACTTACATGCAAAATGGGGATAATAATACCTACTTCAGAGAATATGTGAAAGGATCAGGGAAAACAAGGATAAAGTACCTGGCACATAAAAGGCAGTTCTTAATTGTTTGCCACTGTTATTATTGTTGTTGCTAGGAACAGTAATACTTATTTAGATTTTTTTCCTATTAACCTTGACAGTGGAAGCAGCAAGGGAGGAACCATATCTTGTTTATCCAGTGAGCTTTCCCTGAGGCAAGTAAAGCATGCTGCATGTGGTTTAATTATGCTGTTCCACAAAATCATAAAAAATGTAATAGGTTTTAAGATGCATTAATAACAACTTAGATTTTTCAGTCACTTTCCTTCTCTCCACCAAACCAATGAGAGGTTCTCACCATGTTTGCCAGGTTCAAAGGAGAGGGCTTGCTAACATTTAGCTTATTGAATTGAACTGGATTCAAGTTCTGACTCTGCTACCCTGCATCTGCCATGAGCTTACCTCTTCATATTTCCAGCTCAGAATTTTCTCAAAATAAATGCTATCTATGGAAATATCGTGCTCTCTTCCAACTCAGTTTTGGATCAAATTTCATATTTCTTGTCTAGATTAAACTAGAGTCCTAATTCTTTTTCAAAGTTGTCATTCTTGAGCACTGAATACATTTTTGCTTCTCCTGGAAATAATACTATCTTTTGTCACCTGTATTATGGAATATCAGATAGTCATTCCTAGAGTAACAGGCACTATGCTTGTTTTAGTGTGTTCAAGCTGCTGTAACAAATTACCATAGACTGGGTGACTTAAAACAACAAAACATTTATTTCTTACAGTTTTGGAGTCTGGAAGTCAGAGATCAGGGTGCTAGCATGGTTGGGTTCTGGTGAAGAACTTCTTCTAAGTTGTTGATTTTTCCTTGTTTCTTCATGTGGTGGAAGGAGAGAAAAAGGAAGCAAGTTCTCTTATAAGAGCTTATAAGTGTTCTTATAAGAGCACTAATCCCATTCATGAAGGCTCTACCTTTACAATCTAATTACCTTCCAAAGGTCTCACCTTCTAATACAAGTCTCTGGGTGTTGGGATTGAAACATAAGCAGTTTAGAAGTACACAAACACTCAGCCCGCTGCAATGCTCTATTTTATACCTGCTCCCCATGCCATGGTGAAAGAATTACACACAAATTGCAAGAACTGAGGACTAAGAGAGGAGCTAACCTAGTCAGCTCCTTCCTTCAGGAAGATCCTGGTGGGTGGAATCTATTTTGGAATTTTCTTTTTATGTATATCAGTGCTTAATATGGTCTTATACAAAGCAGTTGCTTAATAAATACTAATTGAATGAACAGACCAACTATCCCAAACAAGGAGAGGAAAGCTATTGGGTTTAAATAGCTATCAGAGTTCATTTGACCCCATAGCAAAACAAGGCATTGAGCCTTAGGCTGAAATACCCTCTTACCTCCCTGCCCTCTCTTTTTTTTTTTGAAATCTTCTCTGCTTACATGTCACCTTTTCTCTAAGCCTTTTCCAGTTTTCTCAGGCAGAATTAGTTGCATCTTGCTCTTGTGCCTCCTTTTCCAAATCATTGAATCATTGGTCTGCTACAGCTATGGCAATCGTGCATCTCACACTTGGAGCTTTAGCTCTGATTTCAGTTTAGACAGCCTGGTTTGAAGTCCAAACTTCATTAATTATGAGTGGTGTATTTGCAAGTCACTTCTTTGAATCTTGAATGCTTCATGAATATAATGGGAATAAAAATGCTTGATTCATAAGGTTAATAGATTTGAACACCACCACCTGTTTTTAACCAAAATCCTCAAAATTAGGAATCATATTTGATCTCTCAGTGTTAGGCATTTAAGATAGTCCCAGTAATGTTTTGTGGGAAAAAAAAAAATGGATGGACATAATGATAGTAATTGCTGACATTTACATAGTACTTAACATGTGTCTGGCCCACATCTATGTGTTTTGAATATATTAACTCATTAACCACATAGCAGTAGCTATAACGGTCATCATGGAATGGAATATTACTTCTTTCCTGAATGTGGAGCTAAAATTATAGAAGTGTTCTGTGTGTGTGTGTGTGTGTGTGTGTGTGTGTGTGTGTATGTATGTAGAGGAGAGATAAATGAAGACTTATTATTTCAGAGGTCAAGTCTCAGCCCAAGTTACTAAATAAGGAAAAATTCTTCCTGGAGCCCTTCTAGCAATGTTTTTCTTTCGCTTCTCATGTTTTCTTGACAGTGCTCCCTGAGCTTGCTTACCCATGCTTGCCTTTTATGAGCACACCTGTGATATAGACCTTTCATTATCAATGCTTGCCTCTTCTGTGTCCTTCCCTTGATGACCTGTTAGGTAATTGGCTGCTAAACTTAATGCACAAATTAAAGCTATGGCAGTAATAGCTGGTAATGACACCATTTGTAAAAATTCTCCATTCCATGTTACATTTGCATCAATATAGATCATCAATGCTTATGTCTAAAACAAGAATAATCTGGGAACATTTTTCAGAGAGATTTTCCATAATCCTTAAGGTAAAAGTAACTGAAAGCTTTTTGTTTGTTTGTTTTTGAGACAGAGCCACAAAGAAATAAAATACCTAGGAATACATCTACCTAAGGAGGTGGAAGATCTCTACAAAAAGAACGATAAAACACGCTAAAAGAAATCATAGATGATACTAATGAATAGAAAAACATTCCATGCTCATGAATTAGAATAATCAGTATTGTTAAAATGGCCATACTGCCCAAAGTAACCTATACATTGAACACGATTCTGTCAAACTACCAATGTCATTTTTCATAGAATTAGAAAAAAGTATTCTAAAATCCACGTAGAATCAAAATAGAGCCTGAATAACCAAAGCAATCCTAAGCAAAAAGAATAAAGTCAGAGGTATCACATTACCTGACTTCAAACTATACTACAGGGCTACAGTAACCAAAACAGAATGGTACTAGTACAAAAACAGACACGTAGACCGACGGAACAGAGTGGAGAACCCAGAAATAAAGCTGCATACCTGCAGCCATCTGATTTTTGACCAAGTCAACAAAAATAAGTAATAGTGAAAGGATTTTCTATTCAATAAATAGTGCTGGGATAGTTAGTTAGCTATATACAAAATAATGAAACTGGACCCCTATTTTTCACCATATAAAAAAATTAACTCAAGATGGATGAGAATTAAATGTAAGACCTCAAACTATAAGAATCCTAGAAGAAACTATAGAAAACACTATTCTGGACATTGGCCTTGGCAAAGAATTTATGACTAAGTTCTCAAAAGCAATTGAAACAAAAACCAAAATTGACAAGTGGGACCTAATTAAACTAAACAGCTTCTGCACAGCAAAAGAAACTATCATCAGAATAAACAGACAGCCTACAGAATGAGAGAAAATATTCACAAACTATGCAAAGGACAAAGTTCTAATATCCAGAATCTATAAGGAACTTAAACAGTTGAAAAAGGAATAAACAAACAATCCCATTAAAATGTAGGCAAAGACATGAACAGACATTTATCAAAAGAAGACAGGCCAGACACGGTGGCTCATATCTGTAATCCCTGCACTTTGGGAGACCAAGGTGGGTGGATCACTTTAGGTCAAGAGTTCGGGACCAGCCTGGCCAACATGGAAAATCCCCATCTCTACTAAAAATACAAAAAATTAGCTAAGCATGGTGGCAGGTGCCTGTAATCCCAGCTACTTGGGAGCCTGAGGCATGAGAATCGCTTGAACCTGGGAGGTGGAGGTTGCAGTGAGCCAAGATCACGCCATTGCATTCCAGCCGGGAAGACAGAGCAAAAAAAAAAAAAAAAAAAAAAAAAAAAAAAAGAAAGAAAACAAACAAACAAACAAAAAAAGAAGACATACAAGAAGCCAACAAAGTCTGAAATCAAAATGTTGCCAGGACTGATCCTTCTGGAGGCTCTGAGGGAGAAACCATCTTATGCTTCTCTCCCAGTTTCTGGTGGTTTGCTGGCAGTCCTTAGTGTTCCATGGCTTGTAGATACATCACTCAAATCTTTGCCTCTATTTTTACATCACCTTATCCCTTCCTCTGTGTTCTGAATCTCCTTCTCCTTTCTCTTATGAAGACACCAGTCATTGGATTTAGGGCCCAGCCTAATCCAGTATGACCTCATCTTAACTACTTGCAACTATAAAGACCCTTTTTCCAAATAAGACAACGTTCTGAGGTTCTGCAGGAGGAGTTGAGCATGGGGGACAAAAATTTTGGGTTGTGACATTGTTCAAACCAGTACAATGCAAAAGTAAACAAGGTCTACATAAGAAGGAAGGGACAGTCACCTACAGCTAGAACAACTCTATTGAATCTGGAGAGTAAGACCTGCTCTAAGGTGTGATAATCTGAGTAAATGTAACAAGTAATTTTTTTATAGTACTTTGCATATTCCTAATGTATTTTGTATACTGTTAGTTACTAAACTATTGTAACAGGTCAAAAGAAATAATGGTGAGGGTGTGAACCAGAGAGGTAAAAAAGCTCTTAATCAGTGTGGTATTTAGGCACAATGCTTGGATGACTGAGCAACCAGCTGTGGGTGGCAGTAGCTGATGTGTATTTGTGTTGACTCTTCCCTGCTTTATGCTCTTGCTACTGGAATTCCACTCTATCAATTTCTTGCACATATGTCTTTGTCCTTGGCTCGGCTTTGTGGGGAACTGAGGTTAAGTCAGGGCTATCTGAAGGAATAGCATTTTGGTTTTGCTTGAGAATAGTGTGCTCCTGGAAAATGAATTTGAGTTTAAAGCTTTTGGTCTGGGGCTGGTTGACTGAAGTGGTTCAAATGAGGCCAAGCTAGTGAATGCAGACCCAAGGTAATCCAGTTAGCTTCATTTTATTCCATGACTGGATTTCCATGCAGTAGTGCTGAGGATTGGTATCATCTCTATACCAGGGATGAGGAAAGAGCCTTCATTCACTACTGTTTGAGAGACGCTTCTATTTCCACCTCTTTCCTACTCCACAACGTGACTTTTACCCCACTCTTTATTGCAAGTGTATTCTTAATTCCACTCTTGTTCTCCCAAGCATTTTTCGTTTATATCTCTGAAAAATCTTTTATTTATATTATTTTATTTTATTTTATTTTTTTGGAGGCAGAGTATCGCTCTGTCTCCCAGGCTGCAAGGCAGTGGCACCATCTTGGCTCACTGCAGCCTGCACCTCCCCGGCTCAAGGGATTCTCATGCCTCTGCCTCCCGAGTTGCTGGGATTACAGGCACGCGCCACCATTGCCTGGCTATTTTTTTCTTTTTTATTTTTTTGAGACGGAGTCTCGCTCTGTCGCCCAGGCTGGAGTGCAGTGGTGCGATCTCGGCTCACTGCAAGCTCCGCCTCCCGGGTTCACGCCATTCTCCTGCCTCAGCCTCCCGAGTAGCTGGGACTATAGGCGCCCACCACGGCGCCCAGCTAATTTTTTGTATTTTTGGTAGAGACGGGGTTTCACCGTGGTCTCGATCTCCTGACCTTGTGATCCACCCGCCTCGGCCTCCCAAAGTGGTGATATTACAGGCATGAGCCCCCTCGTCTGGCCCCCAAAAGTCTTTTAAAATTGACCTGTCTTCCATCTCTACTGTCTTTGTCCTGGTCCACAATCCCAACATTTCCCTCCCAGACCATTGTGACAATGTTCTGTCTGGTCTTTATCATCTCCATTCTCTTCCCTTCCATCACACTACTTACACCTACCTTTTCTTTTTCTTTCTTTCTTTTCTTTTTTGAGACGGAGTCTGGCTCTGTCGCCCGGGCTGGAGTGCAGTGGCCGGATCTCAGCTCACTGCAAGCTCAGCCTCCCGGGTTTACACCATTCTCCTGCCTCAGCCTCCGGAGTAGGTGGGACTACAGGCGCCCGCCACCTCGCCCGGCTAGTTTTTTGTATTTTTTAGTAGAGACGGGGTTTCACCGTGTTAGCCAGGATGGTCTCGATCTCCTGACCTCGTGATCCGCCCGTCTCGGCCTCCCAAAGTGCTGGGATTACAGGCTTGAGCCACCGCACCCAGCTACACCTACTTTTTCTTATCTCTATTCTCTTTCATCTTAACACATTTCTCTACCTCTTTAATTTTTAAAATGATCATTCAAAAATGAAAATCTGTATCACTATCCTGTCTTAAAAATGCAACAAAACAAAACAAAACACTACTGGTTCCCATTACCTATAAGATTAAATCCAAACTCCTAGGTTTATCTTATAATATTCTTCATACTATGTTTTACACTGTATTCTCTGCCTGTCTTTCCAATACCATGCCCCCTACTCCACAGCATACATGATGACGAACTTCTTATTTTGCTCAAACATGCTAAGCCTTTTTCTATTATACTCACCCTTCTGTCTTCCCAGAATGCCTTTCCTCTTTTTTTCTTTTATTTATCTTTGAGATGTAACATACATGTCATTAATTCTGTGAGAAGCCTTCCAAGTCTTTTTCAGGCAGATTTAGTTGCCCTGTTTTGTGTGCTACTACAACCTCTACCTCCCGCCATGACTTTGTTACATGTGTTATTCTATTGAAAATCTCTAGCTTCTCCATTAGTCTCTTACATTAGACTATGAGGTTCTCAGGTCTGGGACTTATGTTTTAGTCATTATTCTATCCCAGGCAGTTACCTCATTTAGATATTAAGAAAATGTATTTTGGAAGACTGGAAGGATGAAGAAATCTGTCATCTCCCTGAAAAACAAAAGCAAAAACAAAACAAAAGTGAGGAATCACTAGCATTGCTTTGCACCCTATATGAAGGAAACTTGAGGTTTGGAATCTCACATTGTGTTTTCTAGAGTCCATGACTGCTAGTACAAGAGGGAATATAGAAGGAAATCTTGGATTAAGTCATTCACATCTTGTTGGGCTAAAATCCACTGAACTGCAGGCCAGATCCAGAAAAAAAGATGACCCTTCACTGGTTGACCAGAGTAATATTCTCCATGTCTCTCTACTTACTTCTAGATAGCAGTACCTGCTAAATGATTGAATCCATGGCTTAGTAGCATCATACATTTCCCGTGCAGCTCAGAGGTTGCAGTTCACAATTATCTAGTCTGGACTCCACTGAGAAGTGATAATTAGATGCTAAATGTTAACTGGATTACCGCAGGAATTGCTTCCACCAGTCACTTAGCACCTCATCAGGGGTTGGACCTTGAATGTTGTTTTCTACTTACTCTTCCTGTGCAGCTGCCTCTTCCTGACCTTTCTTCAACAGTCTGTATTTTATCTTTCTGTCCAGTTTTGGGATACCACATCTGTTCACCTCCTTGATAGCATCAGTATCTGTTGCACACAAGCAGAAATCTGTGACTTTTATAAGAGGGTGAACAGAGTCAAGAGGCTAAGGGTGTCTCTAAATTTTTCCTAGAAGAGAGAGAATTTACTATAATCATAATGGCAACCATCTATTACTAACTTTCTGTGTGCAAGATACTTTGTAAGTGGTGAACAAGGATTATTCGGTTCATGATGTGTCATGTAGTATTACCATCCACAAGCTACAGATGTGAAAATGAGAGCTGTAGGCAGATTTGAGATTACAGGTAGGCTGGATGGATTCAGAGCCCGTGTTTTTTTTTTTTTTTTTTTTTTTCTTTTTTTTTTTGTGATGGAGTTTTGCTCTTATTGCCCAGGCTGGAGTGCAATGGCACCATCTTGGCTCACCACAACCTCTGCCTCCCAGGATCAAGCGATTCTCCCACCTCAGCCTCCAGAGTGGCTGGGAGTGCAGGCATGTGCCACCATGCCTGGCTAATTTTGTATTTTTAGTAGAGGTGCTGTTTCTTCATGTTGGTCAGGCTGGTCTTGAACTCCTGACCTCAGGTGATCTGCCCGCCTTGGTCTCCCAAAGTGTTGGGCTTACACGTGTGAGCCACTGTGCCCGGCCTTTGAGCCAGTGTTCTTGATCACTGTGTTGTACTATGGCCTCTCACTCACTTTAGCCTGGGTACCTCCTCATACTTCTTTGGTACTGAGAATAAAAATGTTATCATCATTCTATTGACCTCAACCAGAGCTTTAGGAGGGAAGGTATTAAGTCCTCCCTATAGAAGGACAAACTTGGAGTGTCTAATGGGTCTGGAAAGGAGTGTTTCCATGAAGCTAACTGGGAATTTATCAGGCAAAAGGCCACTACTGGGAATTCTAAGGATGTAAGACTGTTGTTCCCTTTTTGCTCCCTTTGCAAATCCAAAAACGCAAGTTTCAGCAAAGAATTGTATATCAATGGGGTTAAGTCCTATGGAATGTGAGCAGATTTATAGAGAATTGGAAGACCATCGACAGGGAGGTTTGCGGGTGTCAATTCAAATATTGTATTTATTCCTCAATGTCCCAGATCACTGTGTCATCATCAAAGGCTACGTGATTTTATTTCCATTTCATTACACCACAAAAGTTTAATACGTTACTCGTATAGTGATGACAGATTTCTTTTCTTTTCTTTTCTTTCCTTCTTCTTCTTTTTTTTTTTTTTTTGAGAGGGAGTCTCACTCTGTTGCTCAGGCTGGAGTGCAGTGGTGCAATCTTGGCTCACTGCAACTTCCACCTCCCAGGTCCAAGTGATTCTCCTGCCTCAGTCTCCTGAGTAGCTGGGATTACAGGCGCCCTCCACCATGCCTGGCTAATTTTTGTATTTTTAGTAGAGATGGGGTTTCACCATATTGGCCAGGCTGGTCTCGAACTCCTGACCTCAGGTGATCCACCTGCCTTGGCCTCCCAAAGTGCTGGGCTTACAGGCATGAGCTACTGTGCCTGGCTCAGATTTCTTTTCTAATGGTGCTTTTTAAAATTCTACTTGTTGCAACAAATGTAACTATTTGTCTAAACTATTGTTTCATAAATAATACATTTGCATTCATTTTGACTTTCAATTGTGGATATTTTTTGGGCCGGGGAGAAAAGCTCTACATGACTCAAAGCATTTTCCTACTTTTTTTAGTCATAAATCTAGCAGTTCTTATGGTAATTTTTGGTTTCCAACTTATCGTTTGTCCTGAAATTTCTCTGTCAACATTTATTGTATCAATAAAATGGACGTTATAATTGCAACCTTCTTTTTGAACAAAACCTACTCTGAATACATACGATGGCCAAGCTGTTTGTTTGGCTTTATGTTTTTTCCGAAATATTGCCCAGCGATTGTGCTTCCAAAAGTGTAATTCAGTCCCAACTGACTTACTTGCCATTCAAGACATTCTCTGGTACAATTTGTTATTCTGAGGTTTCCTCTAGGTGGTTGTTTTATACTTCTTCTTCGGCATGTATTTTCTTAGTGTTAACTATATATCTGGCTTGATCTTGGTACAAACTCACTTAGCATTTTAATCTGAATCTCACTTAATCCTTGTCACTCAGCTGATGTAGACCGCACATTTACAATGCCAGTTTAATCATTCTGGAAACATTTGGTCATGAATAAAAGAACACAGCAGCTGTTCCAACTTGCAGGCAGGATGAGACCCTTCTTTACAGAGCTGTTCCAGGGGCTACTGTAAATTCACATTGACCTTGATTTCTTGCTTACTAGAGAGACAATTATAAAACAGGTTGAATTTTTATTTTAAGCTGTTACATCTCCCAAGCTTACCAAACATTTTATTAAAATATTGCATGTCTGCTGAACTTCACTAGTCAACCTCCGGAGAAGTGATAATGTTTCTTGGGGTCTTTACTGTGATTTTTATCCTGCCCCCCTTTTTCATCTCTGAAAAGAAGCAATTTACACTTGCTGAGTATTTGAGAAACAAAATGGCAGGGATGGAAGGATATACAAATTTAATCAATGTTTTTTTCTCTGATACAGATTTATTTGCTGTTGAGACCATTGCAAATGGACCTTGCTAATTCCATATTTTCTGTGGTTCGGTGGTGAATAATTAGACTAAACAAGTTATACAGTAGTCAGTAGGCTTCTTCTAACGCCCTCATATCTTTGGGTAGAAGCCTTCTTCCTCATTCTCAGAGCTGATATTGCCATTTGCTTTGCTGCTTCTTCACAGCTTCCTGCATGAGTGTCTAAGCATCTCAAAGAATGCTCTGGAATCTGAGTTTATGACCCTGTGTACCCATCAGGATGGGCTAAGTTAAAGGACAAAAGAGCCCTACAATCTCAGTGGCTTAAAATCACCAGGGTTTATTTCTTACTCACAGAACATTTTGATTACAGGTTGTCTGGGGGCTCTGTCTTTTGACTGCCAAGGCAGGAGAAAGAGAATGTGGCAAACGGCGCACTGGCTTTTAAACTTTTTGCTCAGAGGTGACATAATCATTTCTTATTCATTTTGGAGACTAAAACAAGTTTTAGTTCAAACTTATCTGTGTCTGTAAGGAGAACTCAAAATATTTGGTGAACAGCTCTAATGATGACCACACCCCTGGGGTACACAATTCCTGCAGAGATGACAAGGTACAGTCTACTTGGTATAATGCTTCCTCATTCACATTACATGTTCAGCTCAATAAATCTATATCTGGGGCTGGTTGGTTACATGGTTTGTAGGGTCCAGTGTAAAATAAAAATGCATGGCTGCTTGTTCAAAAATTATGAAGAGTTTCAAGGGAGTGACATCAGAGAATGAAACCAAGCATGGGACCCTTCTAAATGTAGAACCCCGTTTAACTATACAGGTCATATGGTCATAAAACTGGCCCTGCATATATCCCAGGGAGGGAGGAGGAAGACAGGACCTCTAGGAGAAGCATCTGGGCATAGTAAATTAAATGTGTGTGCTTTCCTGGAGAGGCCACATAGAGCAAAGCAGATTGTCTCCCTGTCTCACAGGAGGTGCTGTCAGGATGAGTGAGACAATGTGAGGGTGAGAAGTTTTCCTTTGCAAATCCCTACAGGGAGGTCACCTCTAATTTCAAGGCATAATCATTTTCCCAACAGTGGTTTAATGACATTAATTACGCTCCTGTAACTGAACTGCCTCACTCTTATGCTTTTCTTAGAGGATGAAGATTGAGGACACCCATCTCTGCCCTGACTTTCTCTAAGGAGGGAAACGTGGTAGCCTGCCAATAAAACATCAGGAATGAGTTCCATATGCCTGAGTTCATTTTGGCAAAGTTAAGTCAGAAGAACAGGTTTATTCCAAAGGTAGGCAAGAGGACTGTTATCTACAACTTATTGTCAAGATAACACCAGTCCACTGTGTCCCCCTTTAAAATAAAGGCCCCTGGAGAGTCTGCCTGGCTTATACAGAATCTTTAGGATTCAGAAATATTATTTTGGCTGTTTTAAAATGTAAAAAAGCAAATTGCTCATTTAGGATTTTTTTTTTTTTTTTTTTTGAGACGGAGTCTCACTCTGTAGCCCAGGCTGGAGTGCAGTGGGGCGATTTCGGCTCACTGCAAGCTCCGCCTCCTGGGTTCACACCATTCTCCTGCCTCAGCCTCCTGAGTAGCTGGGACCACAGGCACCCACCAACACGCTCGGCTAATTTTTTGTATTTTTAGTAGAGACGGGGTTTCACTGTGTTAGCCAAGATGGTCTCGATCTCCTGACCTCGTGATCCGCCCGCCTCAGCCTCCCAAAGTGCTGGGATTATAGGCGTGAGCCACCGTGCCTGGCCTTTATTTATTTATTTTTGATTAAACTCTTTAGGAAGTCATCTGCTTATGTAAAGGTCATGAGAGACAACAACTTTAATAGTCCTAAGAACTAGAGTAGCACCCCCTTTTCTTATAGTCCTTTCCCTTTATGGTATTGGAGTAACATTAAAAAAGACCCAGGTCAGTCTGCCTAGAAGTGACCTGGATATTTTTATTGTTTTCAGGCAGGAAAAAAGAGCCACACAGGAAATCGGCAATATTCCCAGTGTTATAACTGAGTTGGCAGATTGGAAAAACATCACTAGACAGAGTCATTTGCATCGGTGATATTTTGGATTTCACAAGTGAGTCATCTGCATCCTCCACCCAGTGAGTCAGCCATGCCCCTGACTAGCACGGAGCATCTCTATTTTGGTTAAGTGTGGAGACTGCATGACACCTGTCCTAGCAGATTGCAAACTTGCCATTTATACCACTTACAGTGACAATTCACTGAATTTTGGTGAATGGATTATCAACTAGTTAGGGTTCTTGTAACTGGTCATGAAAGTCACAGAGAAGTTGAGGGAGAAATTTACTTTACAGAAAGTGGTTAACTATGATGCAGCACTTACTTGCAATAGCCAGGATGCTCATGAAAACAAGGAAATATACCTTGATGGCTTAATTGCTCATGGATGCAAATTAACTCAAGCGAGAAAGGGCTGGGCACTGGGTTAATTCTAAGGTGTTTTGCTGTTTCAGGTTTACATTCCCGTCTCAAACATATGCCTTGCATCTAACAGCTGGGTGTGAGAGTGGAGGTTTGAAGGTTGTGGGGGTGCTGATGGGAGCAGAACAGGTGAAGTCATGTGTAGCACATTATGAGATTTTAATCTTAACTGAATTAAGACATAGGTAAAGAAAAATCGTAAAGTGTTGAAATCCCACATGGGTCAGTTTAACAACTAGGTATTTTATTGTCACAACTAGAAGACTTGATTTTTGATTACAGAACAAGGAAGAGGGTGGATGACAAAATTGAAAGTAATCACAGGAATTAAGGAAAAATTCAAATCAATCTCTGTACTGTTTGCTGATGCTATTTACATTCACCTTAATTTTTCACTCCAGGAGAGAAGACTGTTAGATGAAAGGGTTAAAACGAGATTAGGTATGAATTAGGCCAGTGAAAAGTTGAAAATTTTGTTAGGTTCCTAGGGTTTTGTGTGTGTGTGTGTGTGTGTGTGTGTGTGTGTGTGTGCGCGCGCGCGCGCATCTGAACAAATGATGGCTAATTTGCTTTGACTGCTTGGGAATATTCCTTTGTTGGCAGTTTCCAAAAGTGAGCAGCAGTAGCTATTCTTATATCTGATAAAACAGACTTTAAAGCAACCACAGTTAAAAAAGGCAAAGATGGTAATTATATAATAATAAATGGATTAAT
Organism: Piliocolobus tephrosceles; assembly: GCF_002776525.5. NCBI lineage: Eukaryota > Metazoa > Chordata > Mammalia > Primates > Cercopithecidae > Piliocolobus > Piliocolobus tephrosceles. The sequence goes on from NC_045438.1 coordinate 144,396,784, forward strand.
CCAACAAGAAGATACTACAATCCTAAATATTTACCCATAGCTCTGGAGCTCCCAGATTCATAAACAATTGCTACTAGACCTAAGTAAAGAGATAAACGCAACACAATAATAGTGGGGGACTTCAACTCCTCTGAAAGTACTTGACAGGTCACCGAGGCAGAAAGTCAACAAAGAAACACTTGACTTAAACTACACTCTAGAGCAAATGGACCTAATAGTTATTTATAGAACATTCTACCCAAGAACTGCAGAATATATATTCTTTTCATCAGCACATGGAACATTCTCCAGGGTAGACCATGTGATAAGTCACAAAACAAGTCTTAAGATATTAAAAAATCGAAATAATATCAAACATCTTTTCAGACACAGTGGAATAAAACTAGAAATCAACTTCAAAAGGACCCTCAAAACTATATAAATACATGGAAATTAAATCGTCTTTTCCTGAATGATTTTGGGGTTATCAATGAAATCAAGATGGAAATTGAAAAATTATTCGGAGTGAATAATAGTGACACAAGTTATCAAAATCTTGGACACAGTAAAAGCAGTGCTAAGAGGAAAGTTTATAGTACTAAATGCCTACATCAACAAGTCTGAAAGATCACAGATTGACAACCTAACGTTGCACCTCAAGGAATTAGAGAAGTAAGAACAAACCAAGCCCAAAGTTAACAGAAGAAAAGAAATAACAAACATCAGATAAGAACTAAATAAAATTAAAACAGCAAAAAACAGTACAAAAGATGAATGAAACAAAATGTTGGTTCTTTGAAAAGGCAAACCAAATCAATAGACCGTTAGCCAGATTAACCAAGAAAAGAAGAGAGAAGATTCCAATGAACTTAATTAGGAATGAAAATGGAGACATTACAACCAAACCACAGAAATACAAAAGATAATTTGAGACTACGATGAACACTTCCATGCACACAAACTAGAAAATCTAGAGGAAATGGATAAATTCCTAGAAACATAAAACCCTCCTAGCTTGAATCAGGAAGAAATGGAAACCTTGAACAGACCAATAACAAGCAGTGAGATTGTAATAAAAAAATCTGATGTATAGCACTGCTGCTGATCTATAATAAAAAAAAAAGTTGCCAAACAACAACAGTAAAAGCCCAGGGCCAGAGGGATTCTCAGTGGAATTCTACCAGACATTCAAATAAGAATTGGTACTAATCCTGCTGAAACTATTCTGAAAGATTGAGAAAGAAGGAATCCTCTACAACTCGTTCTACAAAGCCAGTATCACTCTGAAACCACAACCAGGAAAGGACGTAAAAAAAGAAAATTACAGACCAATATCCTTGATAAACATAGACACAAAAATCTTCAACAAAATGCTAGCAAAACAAATCCAATAGTACATCAAAAAGATAATTTGCCATGATCAAGTGGGTTTCATTCTAGGGATGGCTTAACATTTGCAAGTCAATAAATGTGATACATCACATAAACAGAATAGAAACCTAAAACCATATGATCATCTCATTAGACACAGGAAAAGCATTCAATAAAATCCAGCATCGCTGTATGATGAAAACTCTCAACAAATGAGGTATAGAAGGAATATACCTCAAAATAATAAAAGCCATCTATGACAAACTCACGCCCAACATCTACTGAATAGGAAAGGTTGAGAACATCCCCCCTAAGACCTGGAGCAAGTCAAGGATGTCCTCTTTCACCACTCCTGTTCAATATAGCACTGGGAGTCCTAGGCAGTGCAATCAGGCAAAAGAAATAAATAAAGTGTATCCAAATTGGAAAACAGAAAGTCAAACTATCTGTTTGCCAATGATATGATTGTGTACCTAGAAAACCCTGAAGATTTCTCCAAAAGACTCCTAGATTTGACAAATGAATTCAGTAAAGTCTCAGGTTACAACATCAATGCACACAAATCAGCAGCACTGATATACACCCAAAATGACTAATCTGAGAATCAAATCAAGACCTCAATCCCTTTATAATAGCTGCAAAAAATAAAATACCTAGGAATATGCTTAACCAAGGAGGTGAAAAATGTCTACAAGGAGAATTACTGAACACTGATGAAATAAATCATAGATGACACAAACAAATGGAAATACATCCCATGCTCATGGATTGGAAAAATCAATATCATGAAAATGACTATAACTGCCCAAAGCAATTTATAGATTTAATGCAATTCCTATAAAAATACCAACATCATTTTTCACAGAATTAGAAGAAAAAACAATCTTAAAACTTATATGGAACCAAAAAAGATAGCCAGAACAATCCTAATCAAAAAGAAGAGATCTGGAGACATTACACTGACTTCAAATTGTACTATTAGGTTGTTGCAAAAGGATTGGCAAAAACCTCAATTATTTTTGCACCAACCTAACACAGGTCTGTACTAACCAAAACAGCACAGTACTGGTATAAAAGTAGATACATAGACCAATGGAACAGAAAATAAAACCCAGAAATAAAGCCAAATACTTACAACCAACTGATCTTCAACAAAGTAGACAAAAACATACAGAGGGGAGAGGACTTCCTATTCAATAAATGGTGTTGGAAAAACTGGATAGCTACATGTAGGAGAATTAAACTGTATCCCTATATCTTACCATATACAAAAACAAACTAAATATGGATCAGAGACTTAAATCAATACCTGAAAATTTTCTAGAAGAAAGCCTAGAAAAAACTCTTCGAGACATTGGCCTATGCAAATAATTTATAACTAAGACCCTAAAAGCAAATAAAACAAAACTAAAAATTGACAAATGGTACTGAATTAATCTAATGAGCTTCTTCACACCAAAAGAAACTATCAACAGAGTAAACAGACAACCTACAGAATGGGAGAAAATATTTGCTAATTACGCATCTGACAAAAGACTAGCATCCAGAATCTACAAGGAGCTCAAACAAATCGGCAAGAAAAAAAACAAACAAATAATCCCATTAAAAAGTAGGCAAAGGACATGAACATACATTTCTCAAAATAAGATATACTGATGGTCAACAAACATATGAGAAAATGCTCAACATCACTAATCATCAAGGAAATGCAAATTAAAACCACAATGAGACACCACCTTACCCCAGCCAGAATGGCCATTATGAAAAAGTCAAAAAATAAAAGATATTGGTGTGGAGGTGGTGAAAGAAGAATGCTTATACTCTGCTGCTGGTGGGAATTTAAATTAGCACAACCTCTATGGAAAACAGTATGGAGATTTCTCAAAGAACTAAAAGTAGATCTACCATTTAATCCAGCAATCTCACTACTGGGCATCTATCCAAAGGAAAATAACTAATGATATCAAAAAGACACCAGCACACATATGTTTATCATGGCACAATTCACAATTGCAAAGGTATGGAATCAACCTAAATTCCCATCAACCAAGGAATGGATAAAGAATATATATATACACACACGCAGCATGGAATACTACTCAGCAATAAAAAGAATGAAATAATGTCTTTGGCAAAATAATTTGTTTGTTTTTAAGGTATCTAGTACAAAGGTAAGTAACAGAACAAATATTATTCCACTCTATGCAAACAGAAACATTAGTGGAGGGGGTATTATTGAGGAGGGGTTAAAAACATGAGCTTTGTAATCAAATTGGTTAAAATGCAGTTGGAATTCACCTTCTGTGTGACCTTGGAAATATTATTTGATTCCTCCAAGTTTCAATTTCTTAATCTGTAAAATAGGATTGTACTTTAGGACTTTCTTTTAAAAGAAGATTAACCTAGACAACATATGATGTGTGTTTATAATATAGGTTCACTTGCATATTACTAGGGTGTGATAACAACCACGATGATAGTGAGAGTTCTTGTCTCTCTTCATCAGTGGTTCCATATAGGGCATGTTTTCCTCTCTTGTCTCTCTCCGTGTAGAAGATTTTGGCAAAGCTAGACTCTAGCTTCCACATGTTCTTTATGACTCCCTTATCAAGATCCCTCTGTGTGGTGATGGTTGAGCCCACCCTGCTTGGAGAGTGAGGAATGTACAATGAATAACAACCTACCTATTTATGCCATGATCTTTACTTTCCAAAATGGCACAATTATTTAGAATCTAGAAATCAGAACTACTAGTGTACCGAATTTGCAATAATCATCATAACACGCATTTACTATGTGCCAGGAACCATGGTAAGCCTTGAACAGCCTATCTCAGTTGAAATCTTGCCCATAACCTCAACATAAGAAACAGAAGCAGAACTACTCTGGTTGAAACCAGTAGGTTTGTTTGGTGGGAGTGGGAAGGCTATTGTCATCTAGCCTCATTGTCTTCCCTCATGACATCCTTAAGCTCCCTCCACTGGACTCTTGGACCTGTTAGAGAGCTGCCATGTGTTGTGGCAGTCAATTAAGACAAGGAGTCAAACTGAAAGTAACAACTAAGCCGTTATTCACTCACTTCAATGGTGTTATCACGAGGCCAGAAAGAGAAAGAGGGGTACCAGCTTCCTTAGTGTTCCATTTTTCTCCTTGGCGTGGCACTGGGAAGGGGTCAGATGGATCAGCACAGATTGGGGAGGGGGTTTGTCTCACTGCTGAGGGAGCCCCAAACACAGGCTCCTGTCATTTTATGAACGTGGGGCTCTGGGGAAGGAGAGGCACCTGAACAGTGTCTCAGCCAAGTCCCTCCCCTCCCACCCGCTACGCCCCACCCTGCTCATACACATATAGAGAAGCTTTGAATGGAGGGGCCCAGGCTGGGCGTGCAAATGTGTGTATGAGCAGGGCCAGTGGGGGTGGGGTGGGCAGAGCTAAACCTGCAACTCCCTTCAGAGACTGTCATGCACTGGCTCTGCACCAAATGTGATGTGAGGACCACAGCTCTCTCCACATGAGGCCTGCAGGCAGTCTTTGTGATTGCCTGTAGTTGAGCCTGAAAGAACACACATAGGATTCTAGCCTTGAGTCTGACTCCTCAAGATTCTTTGAGTATAGTTTGAAAACTATCATATTGCTTAATAAAATGTAGGATTGTTTTATGAAGGAAAGATGTAGTCATTTGGCTGCTAGGGAGAATGGAGTTTAATATATTCTGTGCTAATACATAGTTTGTATACCTAATTAGTAACTAATTTACTAATTCGGTTTATATACCTAATTAGTGAAAAAAGTTAGTAAACTCACTTTAATATGCTGGTTGGTCATCTTTTTCTTCTTTTTCTTTTTTTTGAGAGGCAGGGTCTCACTCTGTCACCCAGGCTGGAGTGCAGTGGTGTGCTCATTGGCTCACTGCAGCTTTGACCTCCCAGGCTCAAGCAATCCTCCCTCCTCAGCCTCCTGAGTAGCTGGGACTACAGGCGCACACCACCACACCTGGCTAAGTTTTATATTTTTTATAGACAGAGTTTTGCCATGTTGCCCTGGCTGGTCTTGAACTCCTGGGCTCAGAGGTCTGCCCACTTCCACCTTCCAAGTGTTGGGATTACAGGTGTGAGTCGCCATGCCTGGCTGGTCATGCTTTTAAAGGCATGCCATTTATCATGCAGGTGGATATCAAGTTGGTTTTTCTGTTTTCATATTTTTGCCATTCACTGTCCATATCTAAACTTTTGTGGCTCCTCTCTGCAGTGGACAAAATAAGAACTGTAATGCTAGCATAAAACGTTATAACATGAAAACATGAAGTCTTTTGTAAATAAGGTGTCAGTTATTGTTTGTAGTCAAATTCATGGTTTGTCAGTGATTAGGAGCAGAGGAACAACTCTTGCCAAATATAAATGCTTTGTCTCTCAAATCAGATTTGAAATGATGACTTGTAGTTATTCAGCATTTACATGGTATTTTTATATGAATAGGATGAATCTCAATTATTTTTACTAGTGATGATCATGTACCTTGGGGGATTTCAGTAAATTTGTGTTGGTTAATGAGTGGATTGCCTTCTCTACATTAAAAGAATAACCAGAAACAACCTTAAAATACAAAATTCTGTTTTCCAATTTTTAGATGCAAGCTTAGATTTAACTTGAAGATCCTGACTTCAGAATTTTTTTTTTTTGTGAAATAGATTCTCACTCTGTTGCCAGACTGGAGTGCAGTGGTGCGATCTCGGCTCACTGCAACCTCCGCCTCCTGGGTTCAAGTAATTTTCATGCCTCAGCCTCCTTAGTAGCTGGGACTACAGGTCCACACCACCACATCCAGCTAATTTTTTTTGCATTTTTAGTGAAGATGAGTTTCATCATGTTGGCCAGATTGGTCTCAAACTCATGGCCTTAAGTGATCCACCCATCTTGGCCTCCCAAAGTGCTGGGATTATAGGTGTGGGCCACTGCATCTGGCCCTGACTTCAGAATTCACTTGCATATTCCTATGAATGGACTCAAATAAACCTTTGCTGATTTGTTTGCATGGTCAGTAATAAAATTAGCATGCTGGTTAAAATTGGCTTTTATGACATTTTTTCCAGGACAGTTGAAGTCAAAACTGCATACACAAATAGCTCAGATAAGATTTCTAGAGTCAATGGATGCCAGTCTATGGAGCCATGGATATGATTTTCTGGTAGTGTGCCTTTTAGCTCCTACCCTTTGGGTGTATTGGTGAAATGATGGTATGTATTAATAATGATAATGTACCATCATTTCACCAAAACACCCAAAGGGTAGGGAATGATGATGCATATTAATGATACCTTCCAAGGCTCTCTTTCTAAAAAGGGGAACTCATATTAGAATTGGGGTCTACTATGGAATACTTAAAAACCACTGACAAGATTTGATTTGATTTGATTTCTCCTATCATGGTTTAGAGCCTTGGGCATAATGGGTCATGCCCAGAAGAGGGTAATTGATGAAGCACTTCCTGCTTGGGAGGAGATAAGGACTACTCTGCAATTTCAAAAGCAATTACAATATTAGAAAAAAACAGTAGTTTGATATTGTAGCTCTCAAATAATTGGTTCTTTGAATTCCATGTTGCTTTCCTCTTTGATAAGCACAGCCAAAGAGGAGGGTTTGGAGTTGTCCCCCGGGTCCCGTCTTGTTTATCTAGTTGGTTAGAGAACATGAGAAAGGGAAGAGAAAGTACACTGTAAGTTGGCTGAGGACACCGCTTTCTGGAGAGTAGGATTAGCATTTAATTAGAGGTTAGAAACAAATAGGACTAAGTTCAATTCCTGCCAACTTTATCTTATTCATATGGAGAGGATCAGCAAGCTTTACAAAATGAAGTTCAAAAATACTTAGGAAAGACGAATAGATTGAACAGTTCACCATTTTAGAAAAGGGAGTGTGGGTTTGTGTCAGTGGATACTTTAGTAGGAAAATAGAATATAGGCTGCCATTATCTAGTTCTGCTTATAAGTAGTCAAGCCTAGATTCAGGGCTGGTTTTTTATACTAGACTCTGCAACTGGGGAAGTCACAAAGAATTTTCACTGTTCACAGAAAGTCAAGAGTGCTTTAATGTTGGATAATAACACTATCAGTAAGGGTAAAAGAAGCTGTGTATTTTTTTTTTTTTGGCAGGGGTGGGGGTGGTTCTGGAAAAGAGGAGGAGGTTAAGCAATAAAGGAACAAATCTTCAAATCTTCAAATGTTGTGGGATAGAAACTTGACCTACTCCTCTGCTACCAATAACAGTAGAATTACAGAATCATATTTGAATGGTCCCCTGGGGCATACTTGTCCAACTTATGCATGAATCTTTCAGACAATATCCCCCAGTAGGCAATCATTTCAACTTGTGAACCCTTCAGATTCCAGACAATCTAGCACCACTGAGGCAGATCAATGAAAATTTGAGGCTTTGGAGCTTAAACTGGCCTCCCTGTAACTTCTCCTTAAATTTAGGTCCTGATTTTAGAGCCAAAGAGAATGAGATCATCTTTTCCCTCTTCCACAAGACAGGTTTCTGAGTAGTTTGAGGGCAGCTGCCATATTCTGTGCTTCAAGGATTTTTTCAGAATAAGCACTAGACACCTCTACTTCTTTTCTTCAACTCTTTGTCATATGCATGATTTCATTCTCCTTGTGATATTTTCTTTTCTTTAAACATACTTCAATATGTCAATGCCTTTTAAAGCTGTAGCACAGAGAGCTGGGCATATTATTGTCTGAACAATGTAGAGAAAAACAGGACACTGACTTCCTTGTTCTGTATTCTCATCTTCTATTAAGGAAGTCTAAAGTGACACTGTATGTGTTACAGCCATATCACTCTGAATTTGCCATCACTTGAAGACCTAGGTTATTTATGTGCCTGCTGTCATTACATCACAGCTCCTGAATTTATTTTTAGAATTGTAAAATACCACATTAGTTTTCTATAGGTGCTGTAACAAACAAACACAAACTCAGTGACTTAAAATAATAGAAATTTATTCCATTACAGCTCTGGAGGCCAGCAATCTCAGGGATGTACTCCCTCTTGAAGCTCTAGAGGAGACCCTGTTCCTGGCCTCTTCTAGCTTCTGGTGGCTGTTGGTATTTTCTGGTTTGTGGCTGCATCTTCACATGGCCTTCGCCTCTGTGTGTGTGGGTCTGTCCCCAATCTTCCTCTGCCTCTCTCTTATAAGGATACACGTAATTGCATTTAGAGGCCACCTGGATAATCTAGGGTAAGTTCCTCCTTTCAAGATTCCAGGAAAAATTTCCTCTCCATTTGTGGACCTACCTGTGAAATTAGAAAACAAGTTATCTGCTTCCAAAATATGAAAATGGGACAGGTATAGAATAACAGTTACAGATATTTCCATCACAAAATGGAGAAAATAGAAGGAATAAAGGGATCACCATCCCAAGATAATTCAAAATAAGGCATGAGAACAATCTTCTGCGACTTGAGGCTCTGCCCTGCAGGACCACGGCTCCATCCTCTGCCTTTGTGCCTGTGGCTCAGGCCTCTGGCTCTGAAGCTCCAGGTCTAGGTCTGTCCTTGGGGAGCACATGTTTGCAGTGGTTTTATCTGCTTATTTCCTGCCTGTGAAATTCTGGGAGTCTGAAAACCTTCTTTCATTTTATCTTGTCTCTGTCTCCTTTAGTTCATGCTGAGAGTGCTTCTGCTGGTGTAACATTTTCAAAATCTTCTCCCATATATGCCATATGGATTCCCACTATTAGACCAGAGGGTTTCCTGCAGATCTTTCCTGGATAATTTTATCTCTATTCTTGACTTCTGCTGAGATGGTTGAGTAGATCTATGAATCACTTGCTAAATCTCTTTATTACATGTTGTCTACTCTCATCCTTGGCCTTATCTCCAGAGCATGCTTTCCTAACAGCCAATCTACTAATTTTTGCATCCTTTGCAATCTGGATAGACTAAGAATTTCCCAGATCACCAAGTCCTGACTCTGTTTTGAATAACAGGTCCTTGATTTATCTCTTTTTCTCTTGAATTTTGCTATAGGCAGCAGGAAAAAATGCCAGGCCACACCTTAACACTTTGGAAATCTACTCTGCTAAGTAGAGAAGTTCATCACCTACATGTTCTGCTTTCTACATAACTGTAGGACACAATGCAGCCAAATGCGTGCCCCTATACAACAAGGATCACCCCCTTCCCATTTCCAATGACGTATTTCTCATTCTTTCTGAGCCCTTATCAGAATCACCTTTAACAATGGTATTTCCACAAACACTTTGTTTATGATAACACATGTATGTTTCTAAGATGAGAAATGCTTTCTATACTGTGCTTGTTTCCTTCTGAGCCCTCACCAGCAATATCTTTATCTGTATTTCTACCAATAGTCTGTTCAAGGCAATCTAGGCTTTTGCTATCATGCAACTCAAAGTTTTTCCAGTCTTTACCTGTTATTCAGTCCCAAAGCCACTTCTCCATGTCTAGGTGTTTGTTGTAGCGGCATCTCACTACTTATACCAAAATCAGTGTTAGTTTCCTGTGGCTGCACTAAAAACTACTATAAATTTGGTAACTTAAAACAACAGAAATTTATTCTCTCACAGTTCCATATGTCAGAAATCAAAAATCAAGGTGGTAGGCAGGGCCACACTCCCTCCAGAAGCTCCAGTGAAGAATTTATTATTTGTCTCTTCTAGCTTCTAGTGGCTGTGGACTTGGCTTGTGCTATCTTTCTCTATTCAGTCCTTACATTGCTTTCTTGTGTGTTTGACCTAAGACTCGTCTCTCTCTTATAAGGATACAAGTGATAACATTTACAATTCACCCAGATAATCCTGAATAACACCTCCTTTCAAGAGCTTTAATTTAATCACAGTGATTGTCATATAAGGTAATATTTTCATGTCCTAAAAATTTGAAAGTGAATATATCTTTGGAAGGCCATTTTCTTCAGCTTACTACATGCCTCAAAATGCTTCCAGTTTCTATGCAGTACCTAATTCCAAAGCCATTTCCTTATTTTTAGGTATTTGTTATAGCAATATCCCACTTCTGGCACCAAAATCTGTGTTAGTCTTCTATGGCTGCTACAACAAATTACCACAAACTTGGGAGCTTAAAATAATATAAATGTTTTTCCTCACAGTTCTGAAGGCCAGAAGTCTGAATTTAATATGACGGGGCTGAAATCAATGTGTTGACATAACTGTGATCCTTCCAGAGGTTCCGGGGAGAATCTGTTTCTTGCTTCTGGTGTCTGTTAGCATTCTTTGACTTGTGACAGCAAGTCACTCCAATCTCTGCCTGTATGCTTACATTGCCTTTTTTTCTCTCTGTGTGTAATTGCTCTCTGCCTTTCTATTAATAGGATATGTGAGATGACATTTAAGACTCATACAGATGATCTAAGGTGATCTCTACACCAATATTCATAACAATTACATCTGCAATGACTCTTTTTCCAAATAAGATCCCAGAAATTAGAAAGTGAGTATCTTTGGGGGAGCCATTTTCAGGCTTCCACAAATATCATCATGTTCAATCTCCTTTTTTTTTTTTTTTTTTTTTTTGAGACGGAGTCTCGCTCTGTCACCCAGGCTGGAGTGCTGTGGCTGGATCTCAGTTCACTGCAAGCTCCGCCTCCCGGGTTCACGCCATTCTCCTGCCCCAGCCTCCCGCGTAGCTGGGACTACAGGCACCGCCACCTCGCCCGGCTAGTTTTTTGTATTTTTTAGTAGAGACGGGGTTTCACCGTGTTAGCCAGGATGGTCTCGATCTCCTGACCTCGTGATCCGCCCGTCTCAGCCTCCCAAAGTGCTGGGATTACAGGCTTGAGCCACCGCGCCCGGCCTCAATCTCCTTTTCTCCACAAAGAAAGAAACTAGCTTAAAGAAGGTAAGTAAGTCTCTAGAATGAGTTTGCATTCTTAGAATGAATAGCTGGAGCAAGGAGATTCTTTCCAGCACTTACTGCGGTGGAAGGAAGTGACCAGAAGTGAGGTCCTCTAACTCCTTGCCATGACTACACAGTTGGTAATTGGAGGGAAGTAAATATAGGATATTATAATTATCTTTATTAATTTAGGCTATATTTGACCCTTTGTTCTAATCTCTTCACTTAAACACTTAGAATATGTTTTCTCAACAGTGGCCCTAATGACATTTGAATTGAATAATTCTTTCTTGGTCAGTGAGGGATAAAGTAGTGGCCTGTCCTCTGCATTGTAGAATGTTTATCTCTGGCTTTTACCCAGTAGATGTCAGTAGTACTGCTCTTCTTCCCACCCCTCAAACCCCACTCCCAGCCATGACAACAAAAAATGTCTCCAGATGTTGCCAAGAAGGACAGGACTATAGACAAATGCTACAGATGACCATTACTTTCTTACTCTTGGACCATAAACATGCTTTTTGGAGCCAGTTGTCAACACATCTAACAATGTTATCATTTAGCTTATTATATTGTTCATAACAGTAATTTGAGAGTGTTTATCAAATGTCTGGCTGAAGTCTAGATCCCACGTCTACCACATTTTAATAATAATTTCTAGAAAAAGGAATAGAATGAGTTTGACTGAATTTTGGCACAGTAATTATGGTTTCCTTTTTGAAGAGCTCACAAATCATACTATTCCACATCTGTTCTAGAGTCTTTTGGTGATTAACATTGACCTCACCAGCATATGTTTGTGGGATCAGCCTATTTCCCTTCAAAATATTTCACCATTCTCATTCTTTTAGTACTTAATTTTTAATGCCTGATTTCTACAAGACAAAAAACAATAGATACGTAATTCCACTTGTAATTTCTTTTTGCACCTGAGGTCACAGAAAAAACAATATATGCTGTTGTCTCCAGTACAGAGTATATACATATGTGTATATTAACATCTTATCATCAGCAAAATCTTTCTTAGAATCTCTTCCTTCACCCACTTTTTTATATGAACAGACACTTCTCAAAAGAAGACATTTATGCAGCCAACAGACACATGAAAAAATGCTCATCATCACTGGCCATCATAGAAATGCAAATCAAAACCACAATGAGATACCATCTCACACCAGTTAGAATAGCGATCATTAAAAAGTCAGGAAACAACAGGTGCTGGAGAGGATATGGAGAAATAGGAACACTTTTACACTGTTGGTGGGACTGTAAACTAGTTCAACCATTGTGGAAGACAGTATGGTGATTCCTCAAGGATCTAGAACTAGAAATACCATTTGACCCAGCCATCCCATTACTGGGGATATACCCAAAGGATTATAAATCATGCTGCTATAAAGACACATGCACATGTATGTTTATCATGGTACTATTCACAATAGCAAAGACTTGGATCCAACCCAAATGTCCATCAATGACAAACTGGGTTAAGAAAATGTGGCACATATACACCATGGAATACTATGCAGCCGTTAAAAAGGATGAGTTCATGTCCTTTGTAGGGACATGGATGCAGCTGGAAACCATCATTCTCAGCAAACTATCACAGGACAAAAAGCCAAACACCACATGTTCTCACTCATAGGTGGGAATTGAACAATGAGAACACTTGGACACAGAAAGGGGAACATCACACACTGGGGCCTACTGGAGGGTGGAAGGAGAGGGGAGGGATAGCATTAGGGGATATACCTAATGTAAATGATGAGTTAATGGGTGAAGCACAACATGGCACATGTATACATATGTAACAAACCTGCACATCATGCACATGTACCCTAGAACTTAAAGTTTAATAATGATAATAAAAAAAAACTCTTCCTTGATTGAAACCTTGCTTCTGGATGCCAGAATTACATATCCAACTGCCAATTTGACAACTGCACTTGGATGTCTCAAACATAATTTAAACAACTCTTGAACTCAAGATTTTCAACCCTAACTGTGGTCATCTTGGCTGTTTCTTAGCTTGGTAAAGGGCACCACCATCTGGTCAGTTCTGTAAACCGGAACCACAGAAAAGAGTCACATACCTTCTTCCCTCTTATCCAATTCATCAAAAAGTTCAATGAATTATGCTTCCTAAAAGCACCTTCACATTTTCCCCTTCTTGTTAGATTCACTGTCCTGCACCAGTTCAAGGTACAGCTGTCTCACCTGGACTAATGAAAACTTGCTCATTGGGTACCCTGAGCCCATGCCAGGTTGGCATACTGGTCTTTTTGAGATACAAATCTGACTACGCTATTCCATCAATGAATTCTCTTTGTTCCTGGAAGAAAGTTAAATCTTGACCATGGCTTAGAAAGCCCTGCCTAGACTATCTTGCCTACCTTTGCAGTTACATCTAACTGCCCTCGTCTCTGCGCCCAGCCATGCTGGCCCTCCTTCAGTACTTGGGCAGGCCTTGCTCACACTGTCACGAGGCTCCTGCACTCATAACTCTGTCTGCCAGGCAGGCTCTTCTCTGCCATGCTTGTATCCTCATTTAACTCCTTCTCATTCCAGGTCTCAGCTCAACCATCCCTCCCCGAGGGGGTCTTTCCCAACCACTTTCTAACACATTCCTTTGCTCCCCTAAATCAAATCTCCCAAATCTATGCTCTCATAGCACCACATACTTCTTCACAACACATGGCAAATATGATTTTACATTTGTTTGAGTGACAATTGAATTGATGTATCTCCTACGCTAAATAACTGACCTTCTTGAGGAAACAGATGCCACTTGATTTTGTTCACCTTTAGATCCTTGGCACATTTTTATTTTCCATGCCGTGTTCATGTCACTTTCCTAACCCCTGCCAAGTACCTAGTGTGTTGTATGAGCCTAATATTTTTTTGGATGTATGGGTGAAAGAATGGGTGCATATTGGGTTCTATTCCCTGGTAACATATTTGTCTTTTCTTTCAAGACTAAAGATGGATTTCTCCAAAAGAGACTATGGAAATGAAGCCCTACCTGATTTTGCTTCATCTGGTCAAATTAATATAAAACCATCTGCCTTTAGAAATAGATAAAACTATCATTCTCTTTCCCCGTAATTCAGAAACCATTTCTTTTATTAGGTATGTCTTATTTTAAAAGGTATTGTTATTGCTTTTTTTAAGAGAAATACAAATCAAAACCACAGTGAGATACTATCTCATGCCAGTGAGAATGAGAATACTATCTCATGCCAGTTAGATACTATCTCATGCCAGTGAGATACTATCTCATGCCAGTCAGGAAACAACAGATGCTGGAGAGGATGTGGAGAAATAGGAATGCTTTTACACTGTTGGTAGGAGTGTAAATTAGTTCAACCATTGTGGAAGACAGTGTGGAGACTCCTCAAGGATCTAGAATCAGAAATACCATTTGACCCAGCAATGCCATTACTGAGTATATACCCAAAGGATTATAATTCATTCTAGTATAAAGACACATGCACATGTATGTTTATCATGGCACTATTCACAATAGCAAAGACTTGGAACAACCCAAATGCCCATCAACAATAGACTGGATAAAGAAAATGTGGCACATACACACCATGGAATACTATGCAGTCATAAAAAAGAATGAGTTCATGTCCTCTGTAGGGACATAGATGAAGCTGGCAGCCATAATTCTCAGCAAACTAACACAGGAACAGAAAATCAAACACTGCGTGTTTTCACTCATAAGTGGGAGTTGAATGATGAGAACACATGGACACAGGGAGGGGAACACACACTGGGGCCTGTTGGGGGGTGGGAGGCAAAGAGAGAGAGAGAGCATTAGGGCAAACACCTAATGCATGTGAGACTTAAAACCTAGATGGGCTGATAGGTGCAGCAAACAATCATGGCACATGTATACCTATGTAATAAACCTGCATGTTCTGAACTTTTATCCCAGAACTTAAAGTAAAATTTAAAAAAATGAAAAAAGAAAAGGTATTGTTATTGCTGGTTTTTTATTGTTTGTTTGTTTTTGTTTTTTTTGCAAGCTGTAGTTGGTTCTGGAGTTTAGTCCTTCTGACTTTTTTTTACTTTATAGGTCTTATGCAATTCATTTGGCACTTAATATTGATGAAGTCTTTCTCACTACATGTAGTTTAAAAAAAAAAAAAACGATTCCTCCAGAGATCTATGTAGCCATCCCAACCCGATATTGTCCTTTTCTTGCTTTCAGCAACATTGATCTGTTTTTCATTTGGAGAGCCTCTCTGGTGTCTTTTGCCAACTTTTCTAAAATCTTAAGTCCACCTCAACGTTGCTCAAAATGCTCCCTCTGAAAGAGGAAGTTTTATATACTGTGAGTGGGAATATAAATTAGTACAGCCATGATAGAAAACAGTATGGAAATTCCTCAAAAAACTAGAAGTAGAACTACCATACGATTTAGCAACCCCACTGCTAGGTATGTATCCAAAGAAAATAGAATCATTTATGTTGAAGAGCATCTGCCCTCCAATGTTTACTATCCACTATTCACAGTACCTAAGGTATAGAATCAACCTGTATCTATCAATGGATGAATGGATAAAGAAAATGTGGTATATATACATGATGGAATACTATTCAGCTATTTAAAAGAATAAAATTCTGTCATTTGCAATAACACAGATGAGTCTGGAGGATATTATGTTGTTAAATGAGCTAAGCACAGAAAAATAAATACCACATGTTTTCATTCCTATGTGGAAGCTAAAAGTGTTGATTTCTTAGGAGTAGAATGGTGGTTACTAGAGGCCAGGAAGGGGAGTAGAGGGAGAGTATAGAGAGAGGGGTTGGTTAATAGTTACAAAATCACAGATAAGAGGAATGTTTTAGTGTGATAGCACAGTAGGATGACTATAGTTAGCAATAATTTATTGTATTTGTTCAAATAGCTAGAAGAGAGGATTTTGAATGTTTCCAACCTGAAGAAATGACAAATGTTTGAGCTGCTGGATATGCTAATAACCCTGATTTGATCATTACACACTATATATGTGTATCAGAATAGCACACTGCATCCCATAAATATGTACAATTATTATGTATCAATTAAAATAATAATAAGTAAAAAAGGAATTCCCCTCTGTATACCAATGACTCAAATGTGATATGGGTAGTTTCTCCCTAAGTTAGAATCCTTCCATTTCACCCACCAGTCAGTCAGTCATTTCTGACCTGCTGTCAGTTTCTCTGTCCAGCTGTGTGGCCACAGGAAAGTCCCATTGCCTGTCAACGTTCCAATTTCTTTTCTTTCAGAAGAGGAGGTTGAACTACATAAGGTCCCATTGTAGTGAAAACATTCAAAGCAAAGTGGGGATATCACAGTGGAAGAATCAGCTTTTAAGATTTATATTGAGGTTGGAATATGAAGTAAAAAGCATTACCTTATAAAATCAGGAATTTAAAATGAACAATAAGGAAAGACTTCTAAAAAGTGAAGATTCCAAAATACAAGACGAGACTGATTCCTAGACGAATAATTCATATATGTGTGGGTCTAATTTTGGGTTCTCTATACCATTGATTTATGTGTGTATCCTTTTGCCAATATCAACTCTCTTGATTACTGTAGCTTTATATTAAGTCTTAACATCAGGTGAAGTGATACCTCCCACTTTATTCTTTCTCAAGATTCTTTTAGCTATTCTAGGGCCTATGTCTTCCCATGTGAGTTTCAGAATAAGTTTGTCTATTTCTACAAACGATCTTACCAGAATTTAGATAGAAACAGTATTAATTACAGATCAATTTAGGAAAAATTGACATCATTACTGTATTGAATCTTCCAATCCACGAACAGTATGTGTGTTCCATTTATGTAGGCGTTCTTTGACTTCTTTTATTAGCATTTTGTAATTTTCTTCAAACGTATCCTGTGTTTGTCTTGTTAGGTTTATACCTGAGCATTTCATCTTCTTTGAAGAGATTTTAAATGGCATTGTGTTTTTAAATTTTGCTTTCTCCATGGCTGTAATAAGTATAGAAATGCAATTGCTTTGTGCATGAATCTTGTATCTTGTGACCTTGCTAAATTCACTTATTCGTTCTGGAGCTTTTTATTTTGTAGATTTCTTGTAGTTTTCTATGTAGACAATCATGACAATTAAAAAAAAAATGTGTTTTTTCTTTAATTGGATTCTAAGGTCTTTGAAGCCTTTGGGAATTGTATGTTTCTATATTATACAAATAGTAAGGTCTTAATATATATTTATGAATGAGAGATCCACTGTAATTAGTACTGTCATCTGTGAATTTCAGTGATGTTAATAATACTTTGTTTTGTTTTTCTCTCTTTTTTTTTTTCCTGAAAGAGCTCATTTACAATGCATCTAACTGCATGCCCAAACTTCTGTTTTTCCTTAGAGTGTAGTGCACTTAATCTATTTAGAACAATTCTCACTATTTACAGCTTCAGGAGAATAGTGTCTTAGTACTGATTGAAACTGGGATTTAATGAATGTCATTACATAGTCCTTGGTTACTAACCTCTCTTAACTACCAGAGAAATGCCTATATATCTGATTTCATTTAGAATCTTTAGTAGGTACACAATGTGCTGGAGACAGTTATTTTTTCCTGACACAGGCAATAATTAAAGTTCTGAAAGCTGTGCATTGGCTCTTTTTCATAGTACACTTGGTATTAAATGTTTTCTTTCTTTGCTTATGGTTTGGTTAAGGACTTACATAAGGTATAGTTTTTTTTAAATTTCTTGTGCCATGTGTTTGTATCTATATCACTTTTCAAGCATGGGCCATCATTCTGTGCAAGAAAACTCCCTCTCTTTCCAATCTTTACAAACGATAATTAGTACTTGGCAGAATGTACAAATGAAAAAGAGGCAGATGTAAGTGAAGAAACTATGATTTAAAATTAATAAGCAAAGGAGGAAGAAATAACAGTCTTTTCAGAGTACCTGGGGTATCAGCTTGGAAATTATTAATAAAACCTAATAATATTTATCTCCAACTTTTTTGAAATGTAATATTCTGTAAATATGTGTGATTAGAAGTGAATGTCTAACTTTGTCAAAAGAAAGATTGATGGCACTAGATGATAAAATCTGAAAAGTTCTTGTGGTTTGCTAAAACCCTATTAATATAATAATAGATGTGAATAAATATAATAGAGAAATTAAAAAGTTATAACCTAGACATTATGCTCCCTAAAAACAAGCCCATCTCCTTCCAAATAAAACCAAGCAACATTGATAATTATTTAAACATCAGACTTTCAAGATGAAGTCTAGGTCAATTCAATTTGACAAATGTATATTGAGGACTTAGTAGATGCCCGGATCTATGGTATATACTGGGTATACAAAGAGGTATAAGATGCAGATCTCCCTCTGGGTATGTTGAGACAAATGGCTTTCCTTTAGATTACCTGGAAAAATATCTTGAGGGCATGGTACTGAAGTTATAAGCATTCGAAATATAACATTTTAAGAATTATCAAACAGCAAGAATAAACAAAATCAGATATTGCTGAGATGAACTGACATTAAAAATGAATGAAGGGAAGTTAAAGAACAATGCTCATCATAACCTTTATCATTCTGAGTCTGAATCAGATTTATTCATCTACTTTTGAAACCTTTTTCAGAAGCACCTGAATTAACACCATATGAACTTGATAATGTAAGTAGCAAATTTTTGTGTTAATTTTTGGATCTACTAAACCCGACAATGTTTTTTCGAATTGGCAAAAGGTATGTTATAACTGACATTTTAGACAGATTTGAATCAACTGACTCTTGGTATGACATTGTTAAAGTTTATAAAGTGTCTCAAGTGGATCTTGGTATGACATTGTTACAGTTTATTCAATTTGGTCTCTTAATGATTTGATAGATAAGACAACCACAGGCAAAGAATATCCTATTCCTATGGTTTTCCCACTGAAGCTGAGTGAAAATGCTCAGGTGAAACAGATTTATTTATTCAATCAACAAGATCTTGTGAGTAGTTGAGCATCTACTTTGTATGAAGAAACAAAAATAAGTCATAACAGATGCCTTCATAAAGTTTAAAATACAGTAGGACAGACAGATGCATGTGTATATAAATAATTGCAAGAAAAGTGAGTTAGGGAAAAATGAGGGTATATTGAGGAGCTTTAGGAGTTCAGAGGATGGAGACAACAGAGAGTTCTAGAAGATTATACACCACATACATACATATACACAACCTTTCCAAGGCTGGGCTGCAAATATTCACAAGGATGGGCAATATGTTTCACCTGGCTTTGGTAAAATCATCCTTGTAGAGCAGATTGAGCTACTGGAGCCAGGGTAAAGGGTTGGTTTGACTTGGGGCCAGTGGGGCATTCTAGATGTCTACAGGGAGGAGGTAAAGTATTAATCCTTAAAAAAAAAGAAGATTATAATTCAGCATGGTCTCAAAGATGTACACTGGAAATGATGCTGCCCGAGGCCACAGAAACAGCCTATGCAAAAACCTAGGAACTTAAACTACAAAGCTCATTAGGAAATCGCAAATAGAGTGTAGAATAGATCGGGAATTGGTGGTGACAAAGGCTGAGTGGGGACAGGTAGGCGGGGCTGGAGGATGAAAGCCTTTTTATACCACCTGAAGGAATTTGAACTTTATGCTCATGAGTAGCTACTGAAAATAAAAGAAAAACTGATTGTTAGACGAAAGTGATGATTGATCTATTTATATTTTCATTGACAAGATTTACAAGCATATTATTTATATAGTCTACATTATCATTATCTAAAAGACTTCACTTGTCCTGTATTTCTTTTTCTTTCTTTCTTTCTTTCTTTTTCTTTTTTTTTTTTTGAGACAAAGTCTTGCTCTTGTCGCCCAGGCTGGAGTGCAATGGTGTTATCTCAGCTCACTGCAACCTCCTCCTCCAGGGTTCAAGCTATTCTCCTGCCTCAGCCTCCAGAATAGCTGGGACTGCAGGTACCCACCACCACGCCTGGCTAATTTTTGTATTTTTAGTAGAGTTGGGGTTTCACCATGTTAGCCAGGCTGATCTCGGACTCTTGACCTCAGGCCATCTGCCCGCCTTGGCCTCCCAAAGGATTTCTAAGAGATACTATTTATCCAGACTTTAGGAAACACCAGGGAATAAAGTCCCTGTTCATTCACTAGCTGTTTTGTCTATTTAGTTTCTTAGCTAGTCATGTTTGGATTATTTTGCTAATTGATTAAAAATAAAATTCACATTATAATGATTTCACTGACAATGCTGAATATTAGATGGTCTCATTAACATGGTAAAGAGGTTATTTTTCTGGGCAAGCAGAACATTATGACAGAACTTTAAAGTCCCAAATGTGCTCACCTCCTTGTGGCATTGTACACCACTCACAGGGGCTGTACAATGACTGTACTCATGGAACAGAAGGAGCAGTCCTACACTAGATGCCAATAAGGCAGTTTGGTATGGCTGTTGCATTAGTGTTTTCCAGAGAGACAGAGTGAATAGGAAATAGATGGATAGATTGGTATATGAGGGCATTTGTTAGGGGAATTTGCTCATGCAATTATAGAAGCTGAGTAGTCCCACAGCCGACTGTCTATAAGCTGGACACCCTGGCATGCTGGTACGATGGCTCAGTTCAAGTTCAGAAACCTCAGAACCAGGAAGCCGATGGTATAACTCAGTCAAATGCTGAAGGCCTGAGAACCCAGGGGCTGGTGATGTAAGTCCTGGAGACCAAAGGCCAAAGAGCCTGGAGTTCTGATATCCAAGAGAAGAAGAGTATCTCGTCTCCAGGAGAGTGAGAGAGAGAGAGAAAAAAAGAAATTGTATTTTCTCTGTTAAGTGTTTTTGTTCTTTCTGGACCTCAAGCTGATTGGACGATGTCCACTGAGGTTGGATCTCCCCCACTCAGCCAACCAACGCACACATCAGTGTCCTCTGGAAGCACAGCACTCTCACAGTCACGCCCAGGCTTTACCAGTTCTCTAGGTATTCCTTAATCCAGTTAAGCTGGCACCTAAAATTAATCATCACAATAGTTAAGAGCATGGACAAAGGAGCTGGGCTGCCTATGTTCCCAGCCCTGCCAGTCATTAGCTGTGTGACCATGAACAAGTTATTTGACCTTTCTCTGCATCAATATTCCCCTTACCTAAAATGGGGACAATAGTAGTACCTACCTCATAGCACTGTTGGGATGATTATGTGAGTTAATACATGTAAATAATTTTGAATTATCTAGAAGAGGAGAGATGGTTGACTGCAAAAAAGAGAGATCAGAGAAACAGCCTTGCTCATGTAGACTTTAGTAGTATGGCACCTGAGAATTTTGAAACTGGCTAGGTGGTGACAACAGTTGAAGCCAGATTGCTGGGGAGAGCAGGAGGAGATAAGGATTGGATGTAATTCTGGAAAGGCAGAATGAGCTGAACTATTTTCTTGACATTTCAGAATTGGAAAAGATTAAAACATAGTTATAGTTTCCAGAAAAAGTGTTATTCAGGGAAGGTTAGGACAGAAGAGGGCAGAGCTTGTTTCAAAGCAGCGGGAAGGGTAATAATCCAATAGAAGGTGATTTAAGATGTTAGAGAAAGAGAATAATTTTTCAATAATGATTTTAAAAAGACTTTCAATTGCTTTGGCTTTTCAAATTTTTAGAATGATATTTTCAAATACACACAAGATTAGAGAGAATCTATGATGTCCCAGCTACCCATCACACAGTTTTGACAATTACCAACATTTCCTAAAGCTTGTTTCATCTATTCCCCACGTTGGAACAAAAAATTGCCAAAGCATTTTGAACAAATTCCAGATGCTGTGTGTCATTTCACTCATAATAATTTGGTATGCACCTTTTAACTAATACGATCCTTGGTTTTCATAACCACAATGCTATTATCAGACCTAACAAGTTAACATCAATTTCTCACTGTAATACAGTACCTAGACCTCATTTAATTTTCCTCAGTTATCTCCAGATGTCTTTTCACATATAGTTTGTTTGAATCAGGATCAAACTAATTATTTCCTTTTGGCCAAAACTGATGCATGATGGTGCAGATTCTGAGATGAAGGGATTCTCTCCCCCTAAGATGAAAGCAAGAGGAAAATAAATGACTGGGATGGAAGAGAAGAGAGCTGTGGGTTTGATGCTCAAGGGCATCAGTCTCTTTAGAACAAAGGAATGTGAGATAATTTTGAGATAAAGATTTGAGAGACTGTGGCTAGGAGTTTGAGGGTCAAAGGTTTGGAATAGAGCTTCAGGAATATGATAGAGAATCAAATTGAAATGTACTAAAGGCTCACCAAGAGATAATGAAAACTAAACTGAGGTTGATTAGCATTGCCTTGTGGACAAATAATCCACTTGTATTCTTGGCTTTCTTCATGGCTAGTTAATGACTTTACGTATAGGGTTTAGATGAATCACAAGATGGGTAGAGATGAAGAATTGAAAGCAAATTTGCAGGAATCAAAGTGTGGCCTGAGCAAAAGGCTGAAATGGCTGAGCTAGGAAGGAATTTTTGCTAAAGATGATGGATTATAAAAAAGAGGAGATAAGGAGCCAGAAGACTCAATAGCAGAAATGCAAAAGTGAGAGTGGTGGTCAGAAGGTAGGTTCATAGAATGTCTTCCAATGCTTATGGGTTGACAGCTGATTGAAGCTCTGAGTAATTGACAGCTCTGAGTAATTGAGTCACAAGGAGGCGATGTTGGGCAGTCACAAGCCTGGGTACCCTCCTGCTTTGCTACCTATAAGCTGTGTGACTTCAGGTAAGTTATTTAATTTCTCTGACCCTCAATTTCTGCTATCATAAAATGGGACTAAAAATCCACAACACAGAAGATTGTGGGAAGAATGAAGGAGATATTGCATGTAAAGCATCTATGGGCTGTAACATAATAGGCACTCACAAAATATCTATTGTTAAAATTCAGGAGGTCAAGAAGCTATAAGATCAGTGTGTTTTCATGTCTTGATGATGTAAATTCTGCTTAGGGTTTAACAGTCCACTAGAGAGTCACTAGTATTTTTAAAGAAAAAGCAATAAAAAAATCAATAATTTTAAATAATAACCATCAGCACCCAATCAGGCAATTTAAAATATAATAAAAGTTTTAAAAGACTATGCCATTTTTGTGCATATTCCCATATATATACACATATATACATACAGACAGATATATATACATTCATATATATAATTATACATATATATGTATATATACATATATACATACATATATACACATTCCTGTATATATACAGTCAACATATATATGTGTGTGTATACATATATCCATCCACACTGTATTCATCTCTGCAAACCTTTCATGTTTTAATGCACTCCAGACAGATGATCACTGTTTTGTTATCGCCTCTGATTTATAACTGTGCAATCAATAATTAGGTACTCTGATTGGGTGAACCCAGATATTTGTGAATCTAATCAAGACTGATTTTAGGTAAAAAACCAAGACCATTTTTAGATTCCACTCTCATATCCCTCAGTACTCACAATTTAGCAGATAAATTCAGAAAAGCCCCATTGTGGTGAAATTTCACTGAATATTCAATGTCTATGGGAAGCCAGAGGGAGTGTCACAATGTAAAAAGTCACCTCTGATTAAGATGAATAATAAATAGAATATCTCACAGAAAAGTTCATTTCTGGCTAATGCCTAGTTCTTAGGTAAAGGTTAATAGGGAGTGGTGAGACAAAAGCAACAGTTTCCTGCTCAAGCGTTTTTTGAACATTGAAAGACTGATCTGCAAGTTTATGAATGCAAATGTACCAGACAGTCATCTCATAAGCTTCATGAATGGTCTTGGCTGCCACTGAGTGGGTGGGAAATGAATGAGAAAGGATGAGAAGGGTGCTGCTTTGTCTGTGTGGTACACAATATTATCCTGATGAAAAATGCTGGCAAGATTCCGCGTTTCAAGATACTTGCAAGAATCTCCTGCTTGTGTTTTATCTTTGGGTGTTACCATGGCTACTGATGGAAAGAAATGGAAACCAAAAGGTGGAGGGAGGTAGGCAGATTCAGGGGTGGAAGAAATGGGGAAAACAATCTCAATAACCCAGCATCTGGCAAGATTTATTGTTGAAAGTCTTGATTGCCTTTCCTGCTGCATATATTGTATATTCAAACATACACTCTGAAGCCAATTACCTTTTTGAATAAAGCTCCATAGAAGAACTACACTGGAGACCGATTGTCCTACTCTTGTGCGAGTTTCCTCTTATTTCTTATTGGGGCAAGTTAAGAAAGTTTGTTACTATTAGGAAAAGCAGTCATGCACAGCTTGTGGCCCCTAGCATGGCTGCATGATAGTAGCTGTGGGCCTACAGCATTTCCCTGCAGAGATAAAGAGGCCTCACAGCCTGTGCTATCTGTATCTTTTTGCTTGGAAATATTTTTCCCTGTTCATGCTCAATGAATACTTCTTTGTTCTGCTTAAGCGTGTGTGTCATATGGCATCTGGCCAACCCCATGGCCAGATCTGTTCTGGTGGGGAGGGAAGAGGGTCTTTTGCTGAAGCACAGGAGGGATGCATATAGACCACCTCCCTGTGTTGGCTGCAGGGCAAGACCCGCTGGCTGTAGCAAAGACAGGTTCATTATTGAAGCCGATCTAGCTCTATATCTCTTTTCTCTGTGGATAAAGCGCTGTTCTATCCAGTGCCTGTGTAAGTCGTGTTTTTTTTTTTGGAAAACACCTGACACCTGGAAACCATGCAGTAGATTGACATCCTAGGATTGCTGCTTCTGATAGTAGACAACAGGTGTCACTTGCTCGACAGGAATCTTACCTTCAAATCTCAGCTCTGCCCTTCCCAGCTGTTTGGCTTTGGGGAAGTTACTTAACTTCTTGGAGTTCCAATTTATCCACCTGGGGATAATATGCTCGCCTGTTTGGGTTGTTAGAGGATCACATTTGTGAAAGTACTTAGCACAGTAGGATGCATAGTAATGCCCACTTTAGGTCAGTTTTTATTCTCTTTCTTATAAATAGTATATGAGTTGGTTGTGACAAGCCAATCCACTGTTTTTCTCTCCTCCTCCAGGGAAATGCACATGTAGAGTCTGTTTCAAAAACAGTGATGAATTAAAGTGATGAATTATGGCTAACAAATAATAATTAAAGTGATGAATTATGGCTAACAAAAGCTGGTGAGTGTAAAAACAATACCTCCAGCTCATCCATGGCAGCACTTACCCCTCAAGTCAGGTTTAATCGAAGGACAAGGCACATCCTATCATTGCTGGCTGCCATCTGCTTCCCTTACTCTGATAGACAAGATACACTTTCAAAAGTTGGGTATAAATAACAGTTTTACAAATTGAGACATCTTTCCTTTGAACATGTTTCCTATTTCAGTGCTCTCTATTTCTGATGAAAAGAAATGCCAGTGGTATTTAACCTACTTTTTCTTTAGCTGGTCCTGTCTCGTGGCTAGTTAATTTGATTAGTGACTTAAGTGCATTAAAAGAATTATTTATATTTAAACCTATTGAAAAGATCCTTTCATAGAGTTAAGGTTGCCTTTGAAATGTGAATGCTTAGCCTCTTCCACCTTCATTTATTAGGTTATAAATATGGGTTTTCATATATAGTACTAAATTTTCATAATGTCCACAAATGGACTGTGTCCAATACGTTAAGTATCTTGTTAAAATAGATACAGAAGGCACTCTCTTTCTCTTCAATGAGTAGTTAGCCATTATTTTAAAGTTTTATGTTCATAGATACCTTGCATTTTTGAAAAAGTGGTCTAAAATATCCTTGAGAATAAGAAGAATGTATTGGTTCCACATTTTTGCCCCTTACATCTGTTAAAAGTAGATCTTCCCTTTTCTATATTGCCTACATAATTGCTGAGTCTTATAGTTTAGGTTAGAAGAGTGTTTTTTGGACTTTGGGATGCAACCCATCCGTGGGCCATGAAATCAATTTGGTGGTTGCAATGAGCATTTTTAAAAAGTGAAATAATAGAATGCAAAATATCAGATTGTGTTATACATAGTAAGGTTGAGTACTGCTTCTTGACACTTTCCTTCAAGTTTTGTATTTATACTTGCACATGTGTATTTAAGAATTGTGCTTAAAAAATGGTGACCATTGATGCCAGGGGTTGTTGGCCAAAGGTAAAGGGTGCTTATTAATGGAGCTAGGCAAAGTTGGGATTTTATAACAGAGTTTTCACCTTATTCGTGGTGTAAGAATCTGTGATATCTATAAAGGACAGCAATTCTCTTAGTATTAGATTATTCCTTAGAACTTTCCACATCCCTTAGAGATGCTCCTGTTTGTCCATTCACTAAGGTTCAGTGTTATCTTTATCTTCTTTCTCTTTCATTTTTATTCTTGACCTCACATATGTTACAGCAGTGGTCCCCAACATCTTTGGCACCAGGGACTAGTTTCGTGGAAGACAGTTTTTCCATGCAAGGGGTGGAGGTAGGTGGGGATGGTTTCAGGACAATTCAAGCACATTACATTTACTGTGCACTTTCTTTCTATTATTATTACATTATTATATATAATGAAATAATTATATAACCCACCATAATGTAGAATCAGTGGAGCCCTGAGCTCATTTTCCTGCAACTAGACAGTCCCATATAGGGGTGATGGGAGACAGTGACAGGTCATCAGGCATTAGATTCTCATAAGGAATGTGCAGCCTAGATCCCTCTCATGTGCAGCTCACAATAGGGTTCATGCTCCTATGATAATCTAATGCTGCAGCTGATCTGACAAGAGGCAGAACTTGAGCAGTAATGTATGATGGGGAGTGGCTGTAAATACAGATGAAGCTTTGCTCACTTGACTGCTGCTCACCTCCTGCTGTGTGGCTGGGTTCTTCACAGCTACAGGTCAGCACCAGTCCATGGCCCGGGGGTTGGGGACCCCTGTGTTACGGGGTAATGATGATTTGTCCTTACTTTATCCATCAACTCTCTCCTCCTTTTTCCCATTGCTACCCCACCCTGGCGTCTTTCCTTAGACCAGGGCTACAAGAGTAGCATCCCAATTTTCTGCTGCCCAATCAAATATCCTAATCTATAGCTCCAAATGATCAGTCTTGTAGTCAAAAGCATTCGAAATTCCCCAATACCTGGTCAATTTCAAATTGTTTTTGCCTGCTATTTGAGGACCACTATGATCTAGTGCTGGCCTATCTCTCCTGTCTTCTTTGCCCATCTTCTTGTGCTCTGTGCTCCAACCTTCTGAATTTCTCATTGCCCCCAGATCCAAGTCCCACCTTCATCTGTATAACTTTTTATTCACATAGTTCTCTCTTCCTGGACATTTGTTTTCCTCCTGTTATTCCTTCCTTAGGTTATTACCCATAATTTCCCAAACCCCTAATCTTATCTGTTGCTCAAGGTCATGCCCAAATACCACTTTTTATCTTGACCTGTTTCTCCAGGTAGTACTATCCTTCCCACCTTCAAACTCTCACTGCATTTGATTTGTAATACTGTTAGGCTATGTTTAGGATACTTTTTGCTATTCAGGTGCATGACTGTGTGTCCCTTTAGATTAAATCATTTTCTTTCCTCCTATATGTCCTATTTATCTCAGTGTTTTGCAATTAGTAGGCACTGAATATTATTTGCTAAGTAAGCTACAAAACAACACCATTCAGCCAGTGTGTTTGTGGTGTAAGAAGGTTAAATCAGCTTCTAACATTTCTTCAGATGGTCCCAGAAATTATGTTTTATACTAGAAGAAGAAGAATCTTACAAAAGCAGGAAGAACTGTTAATCTTTGCACCTGCTTTCAGACACCTCAAAACATTGGAAAAGTCTGCTTTCTGACAAATTGGTCCTTCGCAACCCAACCACAATTATTATTAGTAATCAGTCAGTCAGTAATCAATCAGTAATCAGTCAGCATCCCTAAACATCAGGGCAATGTGCAGCCTTGCAGGGACAACAGCAGTGCCTGCTGCAAGATTTCAATTTTGTTTCTGACTTTGTGTTTAAAAAAGTGGTTTTCACAGTGTCATCCCTGGATTAACAGCATCGACCTTACCTGGTACTTTGTTAGAAATGCAAATTATCTGCCTCACCCCAGACTCATTGATGAGATGGTCTGGCATGAAGCTCAGCAATCTCTTTCAACAAGTCGTCCAGGTGATTCTGATGCATGCAACATGAAGACTACTGACTTAGAGCTTCCTCATTTCTCTCATCCCCACTCTCTCTCCACCTTGCGTGAGTTCTTAACATGATCACAACCTTAAGAAGAGCCTTAAGTCATTTGTCTCTAATCATAGATGATTATGCATCAGAAAAAAAAAACCAGTATTGCAACTATACCAACAATAAAGCAAGCCAAAGTTTATGAAGTAAAATTATACATAACCCAGCAACAAATCCTGTCATACATCAGAATTTTAAAAAGTTGTGAAAAAACTCTCTTCAAAGTCTTCCTTCTTAAGAATTCTTCTTAAATCTGACTTTCTTTATGCCGTGCCGTTCAAGATAAATTCTTCTTCACTCAATATTTTTTTATTGATTTCCCAGTAGTGTGACAAAATTCTATTTTCCATTGCTAATTTACAGAAGATGGGCAGCATTTTAAGTCGGTAGGCTTTTATAGACTCGCTTAGGGCTCTAATTTACAATTATATTATTGTTACCACAGGGAAATGTAGACTCAGTTCCAAAAATCCAACTCTCAAAACATTGCGGCGTGGCAAATTGGTGCAATGGGATATTTCTGTGATGGAAAAAGATACGATGTCTTACTCAGTTCTTCAGTTCTTACTTCAATGTGAAAAGCTGGCACCAAAATACATCTTTCACTGAGAATCTTGAGGAGGACTGGGTGGAACTGGGTAGCCACTGCCTACGGGAGAATGTTCTTGGACAGAGAGATGCCCACTGCTTCTTGAATGCGTCCCCTGGAGGAATTCGACTTTTGGTGTTTTCCCCTTTGTATTAGGTTATTTTATCCTGGTAAACAATAAGGATCTCTCTAAAGGGTGTTATTTCCAGGTTGTTTTAGTTATTTTTACCTGAAGTTTTTAAAAGGAGAGAAATTGTGAAGGAGCTAGACATGGGAGGCAGAAGACCTATTGCCTCAGGGCTTTGGCAGTTGTTCCCTCTGCTGGGAAAATGTTTCCCTGAAATCCTTGCTTGCTTGTGTTGTAGTTCATCATTTTAGACCTAGCTTAAAAATTACCTCTTTAGAAAGGTTTTATCTCAATTAGCTCTCACTTCTCATTTTATCTTCTTCCTGACATTTACCTCTAAAATAATCTTATTCGTTTACTTGATGACTGTCTTCCTTCTATGCTATTATGAAAGCTTTATGAATACAGGAACTTTGTCTGTCTCATTTACTGAAGTTTTTTCCAGTGCTTAAAATATGCTGGACTGTCATGCAGGTCATTGCTTAGATCCTGGTTTGAGCAACTTAGCTGGAAGACACTCTTAAGGGGCAACTGAGAACACCTAAATGTATACTGGATATTAGAAAGTGTCAGATAATTATTATTAATTTTCAGCTGTGTTAATGATAAAAGTATTGTACTTAGTTAAGAAAAATATCCTTATATTCTAGATGTATACTAAAGAATGTAAGGGTGAATAAATATGGAATTCACTTTCAAATGCTTTAAGAAGAAAATAAGGTAAATATGACAATTGGTCAGCCTAGATAAGGAGTATATGGGTATTTGTCATAGTATGCTGTTTATTTGTATATTTGAAATGTTTTATAATAAAATATAATAAAACAGAAAACTTCTACCCAAAAATAAAATAAAATAAAATAAAATATGCCAGATATAGAGGACCAAAAACTATTTTTTTTTTAAATGAATGAGATCAAGAGCTTAGAAAGAATAAGAGCTTTGTTCTGAAAGGAGCACTTTTCTGACCTCACAGACTTTAGAGAAGGTAGTTCCATTACAGACCTGGTACAGATTTTACTTTGACATCGCTTGAACTTTTAAACCCCAGCTTCCATATCTGAGGATGATGATGGTTACTTTGAGAGGTTGTTTCCAGGGTAGAGATAGCATATACGAGATGTTTAGCTCACTGCTAATATCAGGTATTGCTACTAACTCTTTTTTTTTTTTTTAATTTCTCCTCGGACACAAACTAGTGGGACAAAGATGACCTTGTCTGTAAATTTTTATCTCCAGGGTTGTAGATTACTTATATGTTTATTTTTATGATGCAATTTAGAAAAGAAAGTTACGTGAAAATATCCCTTGACATTGGGGCCAGAAGTTGATGATAGGATCTTGGAGTACTGTAGTTAACACATTTCTTACGCTTACGTTATTCCCTTTACTATATCCAAACCAAGTTTAGGTGTTTCACAAGATTTGCAGAAATTTTGTTTTTCTCATGAAAAGCTCCACTTCAGCCAGACATAAACGTAATGACAGGATATATCTGTTCTGAATGCATTTAGTATAAATGGACAACAGAAATGTTCCCACATAGAATTGATATAGCTATGGCTCTGAATTTTATCATTAAGAGAGTTTGGAATAATAATGTGGTAAAATTGAGGGCTAGGGGACTTGTTTTAAAGTTACATTTATGTAGAAAGCACAATATTTTTGCAATGAGATCTTTTACAGTCATCTTTAGGATGACTGATGGTGACAGGTGGAGAGCTGACAGATATTATAAGATAGACTGCAGTCACCAGCTAAGTAGCCATTTGTCTCTACTGAAAAGGGTCAGATGAACTTACTGGCTGCCCATAGAAGAACATATATTTTAACTATACAAAGAGAATAAGACATTCAAGATCCTAAGTTATCCATAATACAGCTTAAATGCTAAAAGCAACAAGCATATAAAATGTTCTTACCAAAAGGATAAATGGAACATTAGGATGCAGAGCCACCAGACTTTATTTTCTTACTTAGACTATTTTTATCATCTAGCCTGAGAAACAAGAGATAACCCAAAAACCTAATCTACTGCCATTTGCTATTTGATTTCTGTACATTGATTTTGAAGGTCTCTTCAAATGACTGTATTCTTCAACTTAGTATATTTAGTTGGGGAAAAAATAGAACTTATTTGAGAAGTCTTAAATTTGTGTACATGTGAGTAATTCCTTAATTTTAAATGTACTCTTTTTTTTTTGATCAGTGAAGGTAAATAATGTTAGCTGGAGTAGGCCAGGTAAATAAGAATAATGCTTTTATTGGTAACAATTAGAAAAGCTGGGTAAGATATAAAACAATATCTGCTGAAAAGGACGAACAGAGGTAGAGAGATATCAAAGCAATGTCTTGGAGAAGATAGAAATTTAGAGAAGTGATCCTAACATTTGAGGCTTTTTTTTTTTTTTTCTTATTTTTACTTTGGAGATAGTTATTAAATCAGAAGACTCAGCTGAAAGTCTGAGAGATGCTTTCACAGTTTCATGGTGCTACTACAACCTAAGTTGTAGATTAGGGCTCACAAATGTCACCTTAATAAAGTTCCCACAGACTGGAAGCCTGTTCCTAGGATTAAACAAGCACACACAGTGTTTGCAAAACTTCATCCAAGAACTCATTGCAAACTCTGTGAGACAGGAAAAAATTGTGAGTTCCCAAAGTGTGAGGGGGAAAAGTTACCTCCAAACACACATCCCCATAGGGAGTATGAAAATCCAGATCACATAGAAGGATTTAACTTCACCTAGGGCCGAAATGGATTAGGGAGCTGTGCAAAATATAAAAGTAGAAGCAGCAGTGGGTAGAGCCTTGTGGGCACTCCCACTCTCCAGCTCAAGCCCAGGGGAGCCATCCCTGACAATATCTCACCCTTGGGGAAGGCAGCCAGTGGAATTAGAGAGGGGTTACAGGGTGAAAGAAGCTCCCACCTGAAATTTATAATAATTTCAACTGGGTACAAATTTTCTTGAGCAGAATCTGGGGGGTGAATGGGAACTGCTGTAGATATAAGCACAGTAGCCACTGCAACAGTGTGGGCAGACAGGGAGGGAGGAGGCCTGAAAGCCATGCTTGCTTTCTCAGCAGGGAAGCTTACAGCCTGGGGCAAGGTCTGAGCAGAGCACTGTGGGAGCAAGAATGGCCTCACCAAGTATGTGGGAGTTAGATGAAGCCTTTCACTACCAGCTATCTCCCCACTTCCCTGGTGAACTATATGACACAGCAGAGGCAGCCATAATCCCCTCTGAAATATAAACCATTGGCCTGAGAACCAACCTCCCAGCCCCCACAGTGGCTATAGCAAGCCCTGCCCGAGGAGAGTCTGAGCCCAGGCCCACCTAACCCTGCCCCAACCTGATAGTATTTCTCTTTCTGCAAAAGACAGAAACTCTTTGGAGCTTTATGGTTCTGCCCACCACCTGAGAAATCAGAATACTTCCCCTGGCCAGCTTAGGGCAAACTCAAATCCCACTACTGCTACTGCAGCTGGTGCTCTCTTGAAAGCACCACCTCCTGGCTGGAGGCCAGCGAACTCAGGCTATTACAGCAACTCATGGCAGAATAACCCTGTTTCCAGGATAACCCTGCTTCCAGGGTAACTCTGCTTCCAGGAATAAGCTAATTCCACTGCCTGCAACATCCTAGCTAACCAGAGGTCCTGAGTCTGTCCATGTGATAACTTTACTGCTAGCATAACCAGCATTTGAGAAAGTCAGCAAACTAAACCTATCTACAACCAAGAACCCTCACAGGGTCTACTTCACGCCCCTGCCACCACCACCAGAGCAAGTGCTGGTATTCACAGCTGGGAAATCTGAAGACAAATCACATCACAGGACTCTGCAGACATTCCTCAGTACCAACCTGAGGCGTGGTAGCTTCACAATTGTTCATAACAATCACTGCAGTCCAGCTCTCAGGAAGCCCCATCTTTAGGGGAAGTGGGGGAGCACGACATCAAGGGATCACCCTGTGGGACAAAAGAATTTGAACAGCAGGCCTTGAGTTCCAGACCTTTCCACTGAAATAGTCTACCCAAATGAGAAGGAACCAGAAAAGTAATTTTGGTAATATGACAAAACACGGTTCTGTAACACCCCCAGAAGATCATAGTAGCTTCCCAGCAATGAATACAATCCAAGAATAAATCTCTGAATTGCCAGATAAAGAGTCTAGAATGTTGATTATTAAACTACTCAAGGAGGTATCAGAGAAAAGTGAAAGCCAACTTAAATAAATTAAAAAAAATACAGGATATGGATAAATAATTCTCCAGAGAAATAGTATCATAAATGAAAAACAATTACAACTTCTGGAAATGAAAGACACTCTTAGAGAAACACAAAATGCACTGGAAAGTTTCAACAATACAACAAGTAGAAAAAATAACTTCAGAGAATGAAGACAAGGCTTTCAAAATAACCCAGTCTGACAAAGACAAAGACAAAAGAATTTAAAAAAAATGAACAAAGCCTCCAAGAAGTTTGGGACTATGTTAAATGTTCAAACTTAAGAATAATCTGTGTTCCCAAGGAAGAAGATAAGGCTAAAAGTTTGGAAAACATATTTGAGGGAATAATTGAGGAAAACTTCCCCAACCCTGGTAGAGAGCTAGACATCCAAATACAAGAAGCTCAAAGAACACCTGGAAAATTCATTGCAAAAAGATCATCACCTAGGCACACTCACCAGGTTATCTAAAGTCAAGAGAAAGGAAAGAATCTTGAGAGCTATAAGGCAAAAGCATTGGGTAACCTATAAAGGAAAACCTATCAGATTAATAGCAGATTTCTCAGCAGAAACCCTACAAGCTAGAAGGGATTGAGGTCTTATTTTTAGCTTCCTGAAACAAGGTAATTATCAGCCACGAATTTTGTATCCAGCAAAACTGAGCTTCATAAATCAAGGAGACATAAAGTCTTTTTCAGACAAACAAATGCTAAGAGAATTTGCCACTACCAAGCCAGCACTACAAGAAATGCTAAAAGGAGTTCTTAATCTTGAAAAAAGAACTTGAAATACATGAAAATAGAACCTCCTTAAAGCATAAATTTCACAGGGCCTAAAAAAATAGCACAATGAAAAGAAAACAGGATATTAGGGCAACAACTAGCATGATGAACAGAACAGTACCTCACATCCCAATACTAATGTTGAACGTAAATGGCCTAAATGCTCCACTTAAAAGATACAGAATGTCAAAATGGATAAAAATCCAACAACCAAGTATCTACTGTTTTCAAGAGACTCACCTAATTGTTTTTCATTTATGACATTATTTCTCTAGAGAATTATTCATCCATATCCTGTATTTTTTAATTTATTTAAGTTGGCTTTCACTTTTCTCTGCTATCTCCTTGAGTAGTTTAATAATCGACATTCTAGACTCTTTATCTGGCAATTCAGAGATTTATTCTTGGATTGTATTCATTGCTGAGAAGCTACTATGATATAAACTTAAGGTAAAAGAGTGGAAAAAGATATTCCATGCAAACAGACACCAAAAGTGAGCAGGAGTAACCATTCTTATAGCAGACAAATCAGACTTTAAAGCAATAACATTAAAAAAAGAGAGAGACATTATATGATGATAAAAGGATTAGTCCAATACGAAAATATCACAATCCTAAATACATATGCATTTAACACTGTAGCTCCCAAATTTATAAAACAATTACTATTAGACCTAAGAAATGAGATAGACAGCAACACAATAATAGTGGGGGACTTCAATACTCTATTGACAGCACTAGACAGGTCATTAAGACAAAGTCAACAAAGAAACAATGGACTTAAACTGTACCCTAGAACAAATGGAATTAACAGGTATTTACAGAATATTCTACCCAACAACTGCAGAATACACATTCTTTTCAGCAGCACAGGGAACATTCTCCAAGATAGACCATATAATAGGTCACAAAACAAGTTCCAATAAATTTAAGAAAATCAAAATTATATCAAGTATCCTTTCAGACCACAGTGAGAAAAAACCTGAAAATAACTCCAAAAGGAACCCTCAAAACTACACAAATATATGGAAATTAAAAAACTTCCCCCGAATGATCTTTGGATCAACAATGAAGTCCATGAGGAAATTTAAAATATTTGAACTGAACAATGGTAATGACATAACCTATCAAAACCTTTGGGATACAGAAAAAGTGGTGCTAAGAGGAAAGTCCATAGCATGAAATGCCGACATCAAAAAGTCTGAAAGAGCACAAATAGACAATCTAAGCTCACACCTCAAGGAATTGGAGAACTATGAGCAAACCAAACCCAAACCCAGCAGAAGTAAAGAAATAACAAATATCAGAGTATAACTAAATGGAACTGAAACAAACAAACAAACAAACAAAAAATACAAAAGATAAATGAAACAAAAAGCTATTTATTTGAAAAAATAAGCAAAAATGATAGACCATTAGCAAGATTAACCAACAAAAAATGAGAGAAGATCCAAATAGTCTTAATTAGAAATGAAATGAAAGATATTACAACCGATACTAGAGAAATACAAAAGATCATTCAAGGCTACTATGAACATCTTTATGTGCATAAAGTAGAAAATCTAAAGGAGATGGATAAATTCCTGGAAATATACAACTCTCCTAGATTAAATTAGGAAGAAATAGAAACTGAACAGATCAACAAAAAGTAGTGAGTTTGAAACAGTAATTACAATAAAAATAAAACTGCCAACAAAAAATGTTCAGGATTCACATCTATTGGACATTCAAATAAGTATTGGTACCAATCTTACTACTATTCCAAAAGATACAGAAAGAGGGAATCTGCCCTAAATCATTCTTTGAAGTAAGTATTACCCTAATTCCCAAAGCAAGAAAGGACATAACAAAAAAAGAAAACTACAGATCATTATCCTTGATGAATATAGATGCAAAAATCTTCATCAAGATGCTAGCTAACAACATATCAAGAAGATAATTCACCATAATCAAGTGGGTTTCACACCAGGGATGCAGGGATGGTTTAACATATGCTAATCAATAAATGTGATATGCCACCTAAACATGACTAGAGACCAAAATCATATGATCATCTCAATAGATGCAGAAAAGCATTTGACCAATTCCAGCATCTCTGTATGATTAAAATCCTCAGCAAAATTGGCATAGAAGAAACATACGTCAAAGTCATAAAAGCCATCTATGACAAACCCACAGCCAACATTATACTGAACAGAGAAAAGTTGAAAGCATTACCCCTAATAACGGGAACAAGAAAAGGATACCAACTTTCACCACTTCTATTTGACATAGTACTGGAAATACTAGCCAGAGCAATCAGACAGGAGCTAGAAATAAAATACGTCCAGATTAGTAAAAAGGATGTCAAACTGTTGCTGTTCACCGATAATATGATTGTATACCAGAAAATCCTAAATACTCATCCAAAAGTCTCCTAGATCTGATTAATCTAGTTTTCAGTAAAGTTTCAGGGTGCACTGCTATACACCAACAACAACCAAGCTGAGAATCAAATCAAGAACTCAATTCCTTTTAAAACAGCTGCAAAAAAATAACATACTTAGGAATATACCTAATCAAGGAGGTGAAAAATCTCTACAAGGAAAACTGCAAATCACTGCTGAAATAAATAATCAGTAACACAAACAAACGAAAACATATCCCATTCTCATGGATGGGTAGAATCGATATTGTGGAAATGACCATACTGCCAAAAGCAATTTACAGATACAATGCAATTTCCATCAAAGTACCATCATCATTCTTCACAGAACTAGAAAAAACAATCCTAAAATTTTTATGAAACCAAAAAAGAACCCACATAGCCAAAGCAAGACTAAGCAAAAAGAGCAAATCTGAAGGCATTGCATTACCTGACTTCAATCTATACCACAGGCTATAGTAATCAAAACAGCAAGGTATTGGTATAAAAATAGACATGTAGACCAACGGAACAGAATAGAGAACACAGAAATAAACCCAAATACTTACAGCCAACTGACTTTCAGCAAAGCAAACCAAAACATAAAGTAAGGGAAAGGACACCCTATCCAATAAATGGTGCTGGATAATTGTCAAGCCACTTGTAGAAGAATGAAACTGGATCTTCATCTCTCACCGTATACAAAAATCAACTCAAGATGAACCAAAGACTTAAATCTAAGACCCGAACCCATACAATTTCCAGGAGATAACATCAAAAGAACTCTTCTATACATTGCCTTTGACAAAGAGTTGATGTCCAAGAACCCAAAAGCAAATGCCACAAAACCCAAAATAAATAAATGGGACCTAATCAAACCAAAAAAACCCTCTGCTCAGCAAAAGAAATAATCAACAGAGTAAACAGACAACCCCCAGAGTGAGAGAAAATACTCTTAAACTATGTATCTGACAAAGGATTGATAGCCAGCATCTACAAGGAACTCAAACAAATCAGCAAGAGAAAAACAAATAATCCCTTCAAAAAGTGGGCAAAGGACGTGAATAGACAACTCTCAAAAGAAGATACACACATGGCCAACAAACATATGAAAAAATGCTCAACATCGCTAATTATCAGGAAAATGCAAATTAAAACCACAATGAGATATCACTTTACTCTTGCAAGAATGGCCATTATTTAAAAATAAAAAAATAATAGATGTTGGCATGGATGTGGTGAAAAGGTAACACTTTTACAGTGCTGGTGGGAATGTAAACTAGTACAACCACAATGGAAAACAGTATGGAGATTTCGTAAAAAAAAAAGTAGAACTATTATTTGATCTAGCAATCCCACTACTGGGTATCTACTCAAGGAAAAGAAGCCATTATATGAAAAAGACACTTGCACACACATGTTTATAGCAACACAATTTGCAATTGCAAAAATATGGAACCAGCCTAAATGCCCATCAACCAATGAGCAATGAGTGAATAAAGAAAATGTAATCCTAAAATTTGTATGGAACCATAAAAGACACTGAATAGTCAAAGCAATGTTGAGCAAAACGAACAAAGCTGGAGGCTTCACACTACCTGACTTCAAAATCTAATAGAAAGCTATGATAATCAAAACAGCATGGATACATGCTATCAAAATCCAATGTTATTTTGCACAGAAATAGAAAAAACAGTTCTAAAATTTGTATGGAGCCACAAAAGACACTGAATAGCCAAAGCAATGTTGAACAAAAAGAACAAAGCTGAGCCATCACATTACTTGACTTTAAAATGTAATATAAAACTACAGTAATCAAAACAGACAAATTGACCAACAGAATAGGACAGAGAATCCAGAAATAAACTCATGCATTTATGGTCAACTGACTTTCAATGAAGGTGCCAAGAACACAGAATGAGAGAAAGACAATCTTTTTAATAAATACAGTTGGGAAAACTGGTTATCCACATGTGGAAGAATTAAATTGGACCTTTATCTCATGCCATATACAAAAATCAACTTGAAATGGAGTAAAGACCTACATGTAAGACCTGAAATGATAAAACTACTAAAAAATTATCCACAATAGTGATATGGGCAAAGATTGGTTGGAAATGACTTCAAAAGAATAGGCAACAAAAGCAAAAATTAACAAATGGGATTGGATTGAACTAGAAAGCTTCTGCACAGCAAAGGAAAATCAATAGAGTGAAGAGACAACCCATGGAAAGGAAGAAAATATTTACAATCATTCATCCAAATCCTAATAAAGGATTAATATCCAAAATATATAAGGAACTCAAACATTTCAAGAAAACATAGGACTCAATTAAAAAATGGGCAAATAACCTAAATAGATACTTTTCAAAAGAAGACATACAAAAATGGCCAATAGATTATGAAAAACATTCATCACTACTAATCATCAGGGACATGCAAATTACAATCACAAAGATAAATTACCTCACACCTTTTACGATGACTACTATAAAAACGATGAAACATAATTAAGTATTGGTGAGGGTGTGGATGAAGGGGAACCTTTGTGCACTGTTGAAAGAAATGTCAATTAATACAGCTGTTATGGAAAACAGCATGGTGGGTCCTCAGAAAAGTAAAAATAGAATTACCATATGATCCAGCAATCCTATTCTAGGTATATATACAAAGGAATTGAAATCAATTGAAATTGGTTCCTTTGGATATATAACCAGAAGTAGGATTGATGGATCATATGGTATGCCAAAGAGATATCTGCACTCTCATGTTCATTGCAGCATTATTCACAATAGCTAAGATATGGAAGCAACATAGGTGTTCCTCACTGGATGAATGGATAAAGAATATGTGGTATACATATACAATGGAATACTATTTAGCCTTTAAAAAGAAGGAAATTCTGTTATTTGCAACAACATGGATAGACTTGGAGGACATTATGCTAAGAGAAATATGGCAGGCACAGAAAGACAGTCACTGTGGGATCTCACTTATATGTGGAATCAAAGTCAAACTTGTAGAAGTAAAGAGTAGAATGGTGGTAACCAGAGGCTAGGGGAGGGGAATGGATGAGGAAAAGAGGAGATGTTGATCAAAATGTACAAAATTTCAGTTAGAGAGAATAAGATTTAGTGGTATGTTATACAGAATCGTCATTGACTATAATAAATAATAATGTATTGCATATTTAAAATGTAAAGTACATGGACGTGCTTTGGTCAAGAATAGGCCGAGACAGACATCCAGGCCTGCATGACTCAGTGGGATTGGTGTGCACACCTCCACTTGTTATATAACCTGTTTGTGTAAGCTCATACTTGGCTCTTCGCCACTGTCGTCTGTAGAAGGTACAACGCCCTGCTGATGCTGTGCAGGCGCTCTTCAGCATGGCTCCACATGGTATGCGTGCTGGTGCCCAGGGAGAGTAATGGCACTGACCACTGTAAGGAAGATCTGGTCTCCTTGAAGGCGGGCAGGGGAAGTCAGGAACTGGCTTGTGCCCAGCGGGAAAGAGTTAAGCTGCTTACACTGTAAGGGAGAGCAGCCTTGCAGCTGTGCGTGGGAGCTGGCTTGAGAGGAGCCACAGAGCCGGAGCAAACAGCCAAGATAAAGGCGGATGGTGATGCCTGTAATCCCAGCTACTTAGGAAGTCTGAGGCAGCAGAATCGCTTGAACCCGGGAGGCAAAGGTTGCGGTGAGCCAAGATTGCGCTATTGCACTCCAGCCTGGGCAACCAGAGTGAAACTCCGTCTCGAAAACAAACAAACAAACAAACAAACAAACAAACAAACAAACAAACAAACAAAATAGCGGACGGTGTGAGAGAGCTAGTATGAGAAAGCTGCTGAATAAAACTACATTTCACTTGCCTACTGCGCCCTGAGTGTTCTTTCAGCCATCCACCCACTCCCCTAAGACCTTGGCTGGGGCTGGAACCTGACCCCAAGCAGACCACTGGCACAGTCGTGAACTTAACGTAAAAATTGCTAAAAGAGTAGATTTTAACGTTTTCACCATAAAAAAGCATGTGTGATGTGATTGATTTATTAATTAGCCTGATTTATTCATTCCACAATGTAAACATTAATCAAAACATATTGCACCCATAAATATATACACTTATTAATTTGTCAATTAAAATAAAATATAAATAAGAAATATACTATAACATAAAACAAAAATGAAAATACATTAGACTAAACTTGTTTATTTCAGGAATATAAGGCTCATTTAATATTATAAGCTCAGTCAGTGTAATTCAGCACATTAGTAAAATTAAGAAAATAATAGTCAACTAAGTAGATACAGATGAATGTACGACTAAATCCAGCATCTGTTCATGATTTTAAAAACTCATATCAAGGTATGAATAAAGAGAAACTTTCTTAATCTAATGAAGCACTCCTTAAAAGGCCTACAGCAAACATCATACTTAGTGGCAAGCTGTTGAAAACTTTCCTTTGGATATTGAGCTTAAGAAAAATGCCAGCTATCAGTCGGGCACCGTGGCTAACGCCTGTACTCCCTGCACTTTGGGAGGTCAGGAGGAGACCATCCTGGCTAACACGGTGAAATGCCGTCTCCATTAAAAATACAAAAAATTATCCGGGCATGGTGGAACATGCCTGTAGTCCCAGCTACTCAGGAGGCTGAGGCAGGAGAATCGCTTGAACCTGTGAGGCAGAGGTTGCAGTGAGCTGAGATGGTGCCACTGCACTGCAGCCTGGCGACAGAGTGAGACTCCATCTAAAAAAAAAAAAAAAAAAAGATGTCAGCTATCACCACGTCTATTGAACATTTTACTGGAGAACATTACCAGTGTAATGAATCAAGAAAAAAAAGTTACAAGAATTAGAAAGAAATACAACTGTCATTATTTGTGAATATAATTGTGAACAGAAAACTCTACAGATAAATCATTAGAATTTTAATAATTTAGCAAGTCGTTAAGATTCAAGAACAATAAAATTCAATTTCATTTCTATATAACAAATAAATCAAATAATACATAAAACATTCAAAATAGCATAGTCCATTGGGGGTTGGCAGTGGCAGAGGCTGGGGAACTCTTCTCCACAAATTACTTTGAGTTGCCGGCATCTTCCAGCACAGGGATCCATTACTTTGCAGGGCCTTTTCTCTCTCAGCGTGCAACTGACAGATGGGGAAGAAAGAGTGCAGGGTCATGAGTGGGAGGGAGGTCTTTGTGGACCAGGCCTGGACTGGTCACATTCCACTGACTAGGGCAACCTCCACCTCCCGGGTTCAAGCGATTCTCCTGCCTCAGCCTTCCTAAGTAGCTGGGATTATAGGCATCACTGTCCGCCTTTATCTTGGCTGTCTGCTCCCGCTCTGTGGCTCCTCTCATTGTAAGACAGCCTGGTGAATTTTGCCTTGTTGTTTGGCCAGGAGAAAATGGAATTGGGTTTTATCTGCACATAGCAGTTTTTACTGTAACTTCTGTTTAAAATTTCATCATGAGATGAATTCTCTGTGGATATCGGGGGGAAATGATTATTCCTTTAAGTTTAGAAGAAATAGAAACTTTCCTTTAGCTTTATAAGAATAATTATGGTTCCCATTCTAACAATAGCTAAGTTTTCATGAGGAGGAGAATGAATATGTGGGCTAAGCTGTCTATTTCAGAAAGACGCGAAAGCTACTCCTGTGTGGCATTTATCGTGTATAGATTTTGTTTGTTGGACATTAACTCCACAGTGGCAAACACACAGATAAATGTGTTGCTGTGTTTCTTTTGTTGTTTTAATGGATTGAGACCACATTTGCAGAGTGAAGCCGTATGCTATCTATTCTTGCCTTTACTACTGAATTAATTAGCTTGTGATAGTGTTTCCTGAGCTAATGAGGCAAACATTCTCTTGGATTCAGCTGGAGGAGAAATCCTTATTACTGTCACTTCAAGGGTAGGGAGAGCGGTGAGGATAACATTATCAAAATTTGCTGAAGCAACCATCGTAGTTATGGAGATAAGTTTTTCAAAAATAACCACATTGAACAATAAGAATGTAGAATTGCCACTTTGTGGTAGTAACTAAAAGAATTCATGAGCAATTTGATTGGGAAAAAAGAACAAAATGGTAAGATGTAGCACGATGAAAGAGGATTCATCTAAAGCTTTGGAAGTAGGGAGCTGTTTGTTTAATAATGTACTTGGAATTTTGGACCCATCATTTAACCTTCGGATGTGGTTTATTTTTCTTACATTTGAAATTAAGGTGTTGAAATGGAAAATATATGTGATTCTTTTTAGTTTTATCACTGAGTGATTCTAGGTGTTATTTTATTTTAGCACAGGCCAATTTTCTAGTTAATAAAGTGACTGGAAGTACAAAATGACATAGGGTGTCCTGTTTATTAAGGCTTTATGATTGAGGATGATAACTAGAAACACCTGCAAACCTCTCTTTGGAAATGAATCAGAATGTGGTTTACTATGTTGGCACAGAGGTCGGAGTTCAAGTCAGCCACAAAGCAACTGGACAATATCCTAGAGAGAGGAAAAATCTCCGTGACTAGGGAATTACAGAAAAGGAGCCTGATATGGTTAGGCTTTGTGTCCCCCCCACCCAAGTTTCTTTTTGAATTGTAATCCCCATAATCCCATGTGTCAAGAGAGTGACTTGATGGAGAAAATTGAATCTTGGAGGTGGTTTCCCCCATGCTGCTCTCGTGATAGCGAGTGAGTTCTCATGAGAGCTGATGGTTTTATAAGGGGCTCTTCTCCCTTTGCTCAGCACTTCTCCTTCCTGCCATCTTAGGAAGAAGTTGACTTGCTTCCCCTTTGTCTTCCGCCATGATTGTAAGTTTCCTGAGGCCTCCCCAGCCATGCTGAACTGTGAGTCAATTAAACCTCTTTCCTTTATGAATTACCCAGTCTTGGGCAGTTCTTTATAGCAGTATGAAAACGGACTAATTCAGAGCCCCAAAATTCACGTACAGCTTCCCCTCAAGTTGTTGACCAATTCCTTGGCTGCTCATGTGCAAGTTAAGTCTTTAGGAACCCAGCAGAAAACAGCAGTTGGGAAGCAAAAGAGCTGAGTAGAGATTTCAGCAATAATGAGATTCTGGGAAGAAATAAATTCAAGTTTATGTCTCCCAAGATCAAAACCTTTGTAAATACTCTGGGCTTTATGTTGGGACCCCAGAGGCTCTAGGAATAATGGCCACACTCCAAAAATGAAGAGTATGTTTTAGGAGTGAGTGATACACTCCAATTGTAAAGGGAAACTAAAGAAACCCAGCTCTAATAAAACCTAAAACAAAGGCTTGGCAGGATCAAGTGATCTACTGGTCCTCTGCCTGCCTGTAAAACAACATGAAACAAACAACCAAAGCAAAACAACAACCAAAAAATGAATGAACAAAACCCCAACAAACAAAAACAAAATCTTAAACTTTTTTGGAAGAATCTATAACATCTTACACAGCCTGCATAATATTTTATTCGAAGTGCCAGGCAGCCAATGCAAATTTATAAGGCATGCTAAAGTAACAGGGAAAAAAAGCAAAAAGTGAAAACTCAGCTAGCAGAAAAGACACATGCGTGATTTTGTTATTGGAGGTATCACAGCTAAAAACAACTGAGTTACATGTTTAAAAAATAGAGAAAAAGATAGAAAAAATAGATAAAAGTATGGAGAATTTAAATGAGAATGGGGAATAATTTAAAAGATTCCAATGAATATCCTGGAACTGAAAAATACAATATTTGTAATTAAGAATTCATCTGATGGGTATAACAACAGACTGGCAACCGCAGAAGACAAGATTAGTGAAATGTAGGATATATTCATTCTAAACCTTAGGAGGTGTTCTTTGTGGAAATTAACAAGCTAGTTTTAAAATGTTTATGGAAATGGAAAAGGCCATGAGTAGCCAAGACAATTTTGGAGGACATGTTTACCAGACAGCAAAACGTATGACAAGATTACAATATTTATTATTGTATGATGGTTTTACAAAGAGAGACTCATACATAGTGGACACTTGATTTATTCTAAAAGCAGCCCTTCAGAGAAGTGGCTAGAAGATGAGCTCTTCAATGAATGGTGCTGGGTTCATTTGAAAATTCACAAGGAAAAGAAATGAAACTTGACTTTCACTTATATCCTATAAAAATTTAATACCACACAGA
Source organism: Piliocolobus tephrosceles (assembly GCF_002776525.5). Lineage (NCBI taxonomy): Eukaryota > Metazoa > Chordata > Mammalia > Primates > Cercopithecidae > Piliocolobus > Piliocolobus tephrosceles. The sequence continues at coordinate 144,441,509 of NC_045438.1, forward strand.
AGGTATATCTTAATGCAAAATATGAAATGATAAAGCACTTAGAAGAAAACATAGGAAATCATCTTGATTACTTTGGGATAGATGAAGATTTCTTAAGTGGAACACAAAATTGCCAAGAGAAAGATCCATTAAAATTAAGAGCTTCGAGTCACCAAAAGACATCATGAAGGGAGAGAAAAGGCAAGTTATAGACTGGGAGAAGATATTTATGATACAAACAACTGCAGTGGGCTTATATCAGAATACATAAAGAATTCCTACAAATCCATAAGAAAAGATAAGGAAAAATATGTTTAGGGACTTGAACAGGAACTTTACAAAATAGGCTATCTGAAGGGCAGCAATCATTTGTGTTGAACTAGGTTTTTCATCAAGGGAATGTGAATTCAAGCCACAGTGCAATACCACTATGTGGTATGTAGTAGCCACAGAATGGCTAAAATTTAATACTGCCACTTCCAAATAGGGAAATAAATGTGGAGCAAGTGTCAGGCTCATCAATGCAGGTGGGAGAACAAACTGGGAAAGTCACTTTGGATGAGTTTATGGTATTTCGACCCCAGAGTTTTGCTCCTAGGGTGGCTTAGGATAATGGCAGTATAGTGATATATAAACACCAAGATGTAAGATAGGAAAGAAAGGCTAGTGTGGTGGCTGAGCCTGTAATCCCAGCATTTTGGGAGGCTGAGGTGGGAGGATCTCTTGAGGCCAGGAGTTTGAGACCACCTTGGGCAACATACTGAGATTCCATCTCTCTCTCTCTCTCTCAGAAAAAAAAAAAAAAAAAAAAACAGCCAGGCATGGTGATGCATGCCTGTAATCTTAGCTACTTACGAGGCTGAGGCAGGAGGATCCTTTGAGCTCTGGAGACCAAGGATGGGGTACATCTATTTAAAAGAATAAGCCTCACGGTTTAATTTGGGCAAACAAGTGACCTGATTATTTGATGATTCCACTTTCCCTGAAGTGTTTTTCCAGGTATCATTTATCTTCCAAACTCTATTTTGGTTGATGACTACATAGTTGAAGGCAATTTTATTATCTAAAAATATTCTAGCTCATGAGTTTATACTGGATATTTTTGACTCTAAAATTTGAACTGTTATTTGGGCATAGTCAGGGACTAACTGCAGAGCATATATTTTAGTGTAGGGTAGAAATCCTTATATGAACGGACAATATTTAGTGTCTTGGATCCTGAGTTGAGTACATCAGACCTCTAATAATTCACTTTGAATGCTTGGAAGGGCTGGGTAAATATATCAAAACTTGGCCCCATTTTGATATAGGTAAGTGTGGAAAGGTCTTCTGATTATGCAAGAAGAATAGTCAATAAGGGTGTACATTGAGCAGACACAAATGTTGTTAGGAATTGCTATTAAAATTTAATTGTTTTCACTTTCATGTAATTAAACACATAATGCAATGGTTTTTGTACATGCAGCTTTAAGATGAAATAATTGGACTATAGTTTGTGTTATTAGTCCTGTATCATGTCCCTTTCTGTTCATGACATCCTTTGGGTTTCTTGGAAGCCCTGACAAACAAACAGAAGCAGATAATTGTTGAGGCCTAGGTCCAATGAAGACATGTTGATGTATTGAGGTTCATTCCAACAGTGGGATCTATAACTAAATGACAAACTCAACACTTGGAAAAAATGTCAGCCATTGCAATTGTTTGGTAATGGCAAATTAAAGTGTTTGAAAAACTTACAGAAAAAAAAATTCTGTCTAAGGAAGGGCAAAAGGTTTAACCATTTTAATAGTTTGGTACTTTGAAGAAACCCAATGAAAAAATCATGGCAATCAGTGAAAGAAAGAGGAGACAAATATTAGAAAGTATGTTCATTGTCCTGTCATGGCTGTTGGTCCAAAAGTGTTAGAAGGAAGCAATTTACACTTGCTAGCATCTTCAAAGTCTCTCTGTTCTTTGGTCAGATGTCTACCTCCAGAATTAGTTTGTTTCTGTTGGCCTCCCATTGAATGACAAGGTTAGAACATAAGTATACTTGTATTTCCAGGTTGGGGGATTCTGAGCACATTTACACAGGAAAACACGATTCTGTGGGTGTATGCCCTGGAATTCAAAAGCAGCATTTGTGTTTAGAAGTACTTGATATGGTCTTTTCTTAAATGATGCTCAGACTTCCCTTTATTGATGTCTTTTCCAAAACAGGTGTACATCATGTAGATGTTCATTTAGATTTATCTTTTTTGGAAATGTAATTTGTACCTGCTGATTAGGTATCAGTGTATATGACATTAATTTTGGCAATGCCCGCTAAAACCACAAGCTCCAGTCCATCAATGCAGGAGTCAATTCAAGCCCATATGTCTTCTTGCAACAATTTTATGGAACTCATATGAGAATTTATGAGAACTTTTGAAATATAGATTGTATATCTTTAGGGCTATGGGTAGAATTTGGGCTAAGTGGATTAAACATCTGGTGGTTTAGATTGTTTTGATTTAAAACACCATTATATATTCTTTCCTTCCCGTTATATGGGGATGATATTTATTTTATATTCTCTTCTTAACTTCTTAAGTATTTTACTTATAAGTTGACTTTCTCTATCACTAGTTAATATTGGAGGTTTTCCCAGTTGATAAAAACACAATTTATAATCATTTGGCAGTAGAATGTTAGCTAATCTCACCAGATTATTTTAAGCTACTACTAAAACATATTTAAAGCTTTGTGATTTGAGCAAATGAATGAAATCCATTTGTAAATGTTCAAATAGTCCTGAGTCACAGGTTTTGATCCTTGTCATAACTTTACAGTTTTTCTTGGGTTGTAGTACTAATAGGTGAAGTGAGTGAGATTCCGTCACCGATTGATCCTCTCTGACAAAATTTTGCTACCACTATTTTTAATAAAATATGGATCTCTTCTTTGGCATCATGCTGGGGCCAAGCTGTTTGAGTGGCAGCAGGAAGATGAGCAGGAGGGTCTGAGAAGGAATAGGAGGCCAGAGGAGGTGGAGGCCAGAGGAAGAGCAGGCAGCAGGCAGAGCGGGAGAGAAGGGTCCCTAGCAACCTGCATGTTCCCTGAGTCCTGGCTATCCTGGGAGAGGTTCGTGTAAGGTGTCTAAAGGTGAGTGGAAAAAGAGACCCATCAGGGGAGTGAAGACCCCAGAGAGAGGGAGGAGGAAAGAGTGAGTGAGAGGCAGGCTAGCACTGGGCCAAAGCAGCCTGAGGGAAAATGAAGGAGCAGGAAATAGGGAGAGGGGAGACAACTGTCTGAACAATTTGTTTTATCCACATTGGGATAAAATCAGGGAGAAAATATGTGGCTGTTTTTAAACAAAATTATTATACCAGTCTAATTTATTCAAGATCCACATTGATTAGGAGTTTTAATTTACCTTGATTTAGAATGTGATCAGATGTTTTGTTTTGTAATGATGTCTATATAGCAAGTCTTTAAAATTTTTCATATTTAAAAAGTACATACGTTCCCTTGGCATTTACTCATTCCTTTTTGCTAGTGTGAGATTGGCTTCCATTTCTTGGCTGTTTGATCTTGTAGGTTACCAAACTATGCTATTAATTTGGTTCATAATTAAGCATCCCACCTGTTCCTCCCCAACCAGGCCCTTTCTTAAAGGGCCAATGCTCTTAAAAGCCTTATAAATTAAAATAACTTTTAATTCTGGGGATTCTGGGAACCCCTTATTACATATTCATAGGGGTACTTATCATTGGCTTTATATGAGTATGAATTAGTCTCTAATTGGTAGTTGCATAAGTTCAATAAGATGAAGAGTTACTTTACATGTAAGAAAATTTATAACATTGAAGTTTCTCTTGAAATAGATGAACATGCTAGTATGTTTGTGTAGAAAATAGCTCACATTGACACGACAGAAGAACGTTCTCAACTCTCCATCAAGGTAGGGAGCTCTAGGCTGGATTCTTCCCATTTTATTATGTGATGTTTTAAATCACAAAGTCTTTCCTCGCACTTCTGCTGTAAAAGAATTCACCTGTGACTTCTAGTAGTTTAGGCTTACTTTTTATATCTTCATAATAATATCTCAGATCCATCTGGAGTTTATTCTTTTGTATGGTGGGGGCCATGAATTTGCTATTCTTTTTCTAAATGGTATTTAGTCATGCTAGCATCATTTTAAAAAGTCCATTTGCGATGGTATCTATATCATATGCTGAATTTCCTAATGTTTTAAGGCCTATTTCTGTGCTCATTAAAACTTTTTTTGTGGTAAACTTTGTACCTATCTCTAGTGGTTATCTTTGTAGTTATACTTTAAAATAAAAGCCCCTGTGCCCCAGTCCACTTTTTAATTTACTCTTTTACTCTACAGTGTGTCAGTTTTTAGTGGTATCCTTTGACTCCCACTTATTGATGAGATCAATGAGCTTATTTTACTTTTCCATGTCCCTCTACTTTTACTTTATAAAAATTGCGTTACTTCTATTTTATTGGAACATGTGTTTTATATATATATATATATATGACTCTTCCATCCTTGTTTCTAACTTTATTATTAGATCTTCTATTGAATCCACATAATTAACCAACATCATTAACTTACATTCATTCTTTCACTTTTACTGAAAGTATTTTAGGCTATTAATTTTCCTTTGATCACTGCTTTAAATGTAATCAGATCCTGATATGTAGTCTATTTATTATTATTATTTTAGAAATTTAGAAATATCAGGCTAGGTCTCATCAGTCATTTATTGGTTAAATGAAACTCATCTGTAAGTAGAGGTCATGGTTATGGCATCCCTTAATTTCTTGGATTTTTGTTTGTTTATTTTTTTGAGACAGAGTTTTGCTCTGTCCAGACTGGACTGCAGTGGCATGATCTTGGCTCTCAGCAACCTCTGCCTCCTGGGTTCAAGTGATCTTCCCACCTCAGCCTCCCACGTAGCTGGGATTACAAGCACCATCATGCCTGGCTAGTTTTTGTATTTTCAGTAGAGATGGGGTTTCACCATGTTGGCCAGGCAGTCTCGAACTCCTGATCTCAAGTGATCTGCCCTCCTTAGCCTCCCAAAGTGTTGGGATTACAGGCATGAGCCACCATGCCTAGCCTATTCTTGTATTTTTAAAACTCTAATTCTGTAGTCATGATACTTAAAGAAGGCATGGTTGAATAAAAAATTGATTTATACCTTTTCTTGATTTTTGTATAAATTCTATTTCATTCTTGCTTTACTTTGCATGTTGCTTTTGAGAAATATTATATTAGTTAAGTTCTATTTTCCAGATCAATTTTCCCTAGTACTTGGTTGGCTATATTAATATGTAGATTCAGATTATCTTGCATTTCTGGAAAGCTTTCTTGAATTACAGTTTAAAATATTAGTTTATTTTATTGTATTTATTTATTCTTCAGGGACTCTACTTATTCCTGTGTTGACTGTTCTTTGCTGATTTCTCCTTTCAACCAATTTCTCTCTGATCATTTTTACTTCTTTGTTTAAGTTTTATTTATTTATTTATTTGTTTATTTATTTAGAGATGGAGTTTCATTCTTGTTACCCAGGCTAGAGTGCGGTGACATGATCTTGGCTCACTGAACCTCTGCCTCCAGGATTCAAGCGATTCTCCTGCCTGTCTCCTGAGTAGCTGAATTACAGGCATCCACCACCACACCTGGTTATTTTTTGTATTTTTAGTAGAGATGGGGTTTCATCATGTTGGCCAGGCTGGTCAGGAACTCCTGACCTCAGATGATCCACCCGCCTCGGCCTCCCAGAGTGCTGGGATTATAGGCGTGAGCCACTTCACTAGGTCTATTTATTGTTTTTCTACTCTTCTTCAATGCTCCTTATAATATATTCATATCTATTTTGAATATGATATAGGCACCATATAATTGGATTTTAGGATATGCTATCACCTTTATTTCTTCCCTGAGATCAACTAACTCTTTTTTTTTAATCAATTCTTTTTAAGCCCTCATTTGGGTTCTTAAACTTTGAAGTTTTAAGTTTATGTGTCTTTTTATGTCTCCAATAGATTGACAATAAATAGTGTTTCACTTGTGTTACAATTTTTATTGACTTCATAATTATTTGTTTTATTAATTATTCATTTGGGAGAATTTTTCTTTTTTCTTAATAGTAGCTTTGTATAGAAGAAAGTTGCTTATACCTATATATTTGATTGACTGGCTTGGCAGATTGGGGTGGTGTATTAGCCTGTTTTCACACTGCTGATAAAGACATACCCAAGACTGCACAATTTACAAAAGAAAGAGGTTTAATTGGACTTATAGTTCCACGGGCTTGGGAAGTCTCACTTACAGTTCCACGGGCTTGGCAGAAGGCAAGGAGGATCTAGTCCTGTCTTACATGGATGGCAGCAAGCAAAGAGAGAATGAGAAGATGCAAAAGCAGAAACCCCTGATAAAACCATCAGATCTGGTGAGACTTATTCACTACCACGAGAACAGTCTGGGGGAAACCGCCCCCATGATTCAATAATCTCCCACGTGGCCCCTCCCACAACACGTGGGGATTGTAGGCGTTACAATTCAAGATGAGATTTGGGTGGGGACACAGCCAAGCCATCGCAGGTGGTTTTCCAGATTTGTTCTCCAAGGTTGCCATCTTCTGTCAGAGTAGAAGATTGCAATTTCTTTAATAGACGATGTGGGAGTGGGGGCAGGGAGGGGCGATCGGTCATAGGGTTGTGTATCTTTCATTTTTCTTATTTTAAAAATATTGTATGGAAGGATTCTGTAGTAACATTTTCACTTTTTTCTTTGAACAGTCTCCAATGGGCATCTCTTTCCTTTCCTTTTATTCTCTTTTCCTCCAAGATATTTATTTTCACGACTATCTCCTTAAGTATTGTACCCAATAAAGTCTTTTCCTTGGAGTCAGTGCTCTGATCTTCCAGGACTCAGTATGCATTTCATCACTTAGGATGATTTCACCTTCATTAACTTCCCTTCTGTCTTCTGCACAATTTTTCTGGATCCCCTACTCCCTGCCCTTTCTCTCCTTCTCCCACTTCTCCAACCCCAGCTTTCTGAATAGGCTTGTGATGGGAGTTTTAGAGAAAGCTTTGCTGGAAATCAGTATTTACTTTTTCAGATACAAGTAATTAAAATTGTAGTTTAGGCTGAAAGTATGCTATTTGTGTGAATTTATTTGTACTTGTTGATCTGTATAGTGTTTTGGAGAGGGTGGTGAGATTTCTATTTAGGCAGCTGTGATTACCTTGAATTTTCAGAGTAAGCAATCTTGACTATGTCCCTCATTAATGTTGATCCTTTGGATTTTACCTGTAGTTCCTCTTACTGTAGGCTCTGATACAATTTTCTTGAACTCTGTTTATAAAACTAGAGAAATGACTGAAATTCTGAATGTTGTATTTGCTTTCTCCATCATCTCCTTTCAGGAATATGTGCAAACTCACTCCCTTTATAATCTTCAGACAAAGAAATCACACCAAAATTTACAATCAAAGCATAACAAAGCAGATAACAACAATAATTAAAGACATTTCTCTAGTTCAAAACCCATGGGTAAATCTGATTCGCTAGATCTTGCCTACCAGTTCATTAGAAATAACCAGAAACCTATGTATGCTAGTTTAGGCTGATGCTGTATGGAACCCTGTGCCCACCCTGACTGTGTGATAAACTCTGCTAGTGGGCATGAGTGTGCATGGTGGGGTTATCAGAGAACCTTGGGTCTCACACAGAAGGTAACCTTTGACTTCATACTTAAATTAGGGTAAGCTGGGTGTTTTCAAAGTAAAGAAAGTGGAGGCAGGGAAACCCCTTTAAAACAAAAGTTTCCTGGGTCAAAATTATGAAGGTATTAAAATGCTTCAGCTGTTTGCACAGGTAATCTTAGATGACCTTAACACACATAATTGAGAGTGGGGTGGCAAAGTGGGGAGGCCTGGGGGAAATAGGAGGTGATGAGAGATGAGGCTGGAATGGAGGTTGGAGTCAAATTTGAAGGGCTTTGCTTGCCACATCATTCAAAAAGAATAATGCAACCACAAATTTCCTTTTTTTGCCAACCAAAAGGAAGAAAATTAGATACCTGCTGATAAAAATGGTATATTGTTAGGATGATAAATCTGTAACCTGTAACACAAACTTTTTCAGGGGAAAAACAGAAGTGTTTCAAATAAATTTATTTTCAAAACCAAGCAGCCAATTTTTCTAGCCAGTGGAAAATTAGTCTGTTGTGTTCTAGAGTTGGTTGATAAAACTTAATAGTTTATTTTTAATATCAGTTCAAGGGTGTCAGAATGACTAGCCATTTGAGTAGGGGAGCTATCTCACTTAAACAAAAATCCTCCATTGATGGCTTCCAGAAGTTCTTCAATGTTGATTTCTTCAACTTTATCTACTCAAGGCCCAGCAGTGTGTAGGCACTAAAAGATTAATAAATACATGCTGAAAGAAAGTGAGAAAGATAAAAGAAAGATAAGTAAAAGAGAGAGAGAAAAGAAGGAAAGAAGGAAAGGAAAAGAGAAAGAACTCAACCCATTGGGGAGAGATTTTCACTTAGCTTTTCAGTGCTCATACATTATAGCGTTTGGTGGTTTATTTGGGTGGGGCAATATTTCTTCACCTTCAGCTAAAATGTTACACTCCTAAGAGTTGTCAAACTTTATCAACCATTGTGATTTCCAGCTAACTAATAGATAATAAAATGGGCACAGGATAGGTGTCAAGGACTACCTTCTAATCCCATTCCCTACATTAAGATGGGACACTTGATTTTATAAGAAAGGGGAAGGGAGGCCAGAAGGAGTAGAGAACAGACATCTCTTCTCTGTTTTTCTTAGAATTTTTCTACACTAGGCATAATTAAAATAATGGCCCACTGTTCAAGCTGTGAAATAATCTGGAAAACAACAGAAAAAATATATAAAATGTGTGTTCCTTTCATTTTAGGAAACATTTTGGGAAGAGAGGAATAAAGGGAGGTTTGTTAATTTTTAAATGATTATCTTATTCAAAGAGGATAATAATTTTTGATGCTTGCTATATACACCAAAACATAAAACTCGAGGTTTATATTTTAAACAGAACAGACCAGACCCTACCAAGGAGGAGGAAACAGTTACACTGTGTTTGAGATTGTTTTTCTAATGTAGTCTATACAAATATCACTTGCTTCAGTTTTATTAGATGTTAAGAATATTCCTGAAAATGCAAATTTCAGTCTCTCCAAAATAGGATACTGTCTAATTTTAAAATATTGAACCATATGGAATTTTGTCTAGTTAACTGCATGTGTCCCTGAAATAGAATATTTATGGGGTTTTGTATTTCCAGTGCATTTTAGAGTTCCTGGAATAAAGCACATGGTCAAGAAATACTTGTTGAGTAAATTAATGAGTGGAGTACAACAGACTGATAATCGCCTGAGACCTTCCAGAATAGTCCAGCTGTGAAGAGATTTTACGCATGGCTAATAGACACGGGATTCAGAATAAATATGAGTAAATTGTAGATGGTGTCAGTTGTGGTGGTAGTCCATTAGCTTAGAACTGTAAAAACCCTATTGGTGAACACAATTTGAGAAAAAAACCCTGGTATTTCTGTAGTGGAGGCTTTTCCCCCATGTACCCACTTTTAATTGTTGATTAAAAGAGGCTTACAATACCTCTCTGTCTCACTTTCCCACTCATGATTCCCTTTCCTAAGCTAGAGAAATGTGACATAGCCCAGTAATGTTCAGCAAAATTCATTATATTGTTTGCTATTTATAATAAGGGTGAGCACAAGTCGTCACTTCAGTTTTTGACTAAAGCAAATTGATTTGGGGGATGGAGTAAACCCAGAGTACAAAAAGAATGATAGGGCTTGTGTTGTTACCTTCCAGGTTCCTTTTCCAGTCATTCATAAAGAATGGTAAAGATGATATTCCAAATGGATTTCTACATACTTTTAAATATTGTAAAGCAATCAACAAAATAGTAATCAGATGACTCCGGAAGTTGATGATGCAACATTTCCATTTGGGTTTGCTTGTGTGTGGGGGCATGTGTGTGTGCACATGTGTGTGTGACAGAGGTCTGTACTATAGATATAAAGCTTGCCACTCAGAAACGGAAGGATTGTCTTATGTTTTCTGCATCTCAAGAGTCAGTGCTTACATTGTTCTGCCACTCTTTGGCCGCTTGTAGCTGTGCATCCACTACAGAGATCAAATCCCATTAGGCTCAACACCAGATTTTTTCCTTTGCCCACGATGGAGTAGCTTTTAAGCTTCTTCATGGGTTATGCCATTGTTCTGGATAGTCTCTTTAAAGGGATATAACCCAGTTTTGTGCCATCACTTTTGTTTGATTCCCTCAGGAAATCATGATATGGTTTGTGTTTTCTTTCTCTGCTTGTTTCTTTCCTTATCTCCTCCTAATGCAAGGAAAAGAAAAATTGATGAAATTATAGAATTAACGGGATACTGAAAAGAGAGACTGAGATCATGAATCACTAAACCAATTTTCCTGCCTAGAGGGTGTAATTCAGTGGTATTTTTATAAATGTGATTCAAGCTGTGGCTTTTGCAAAAGATCATGAGCCACGTTATATATAAAAAAAAAGGAGGACAAATCATAACTACTCATCAGCAAGATGACCTTCCTCTCCTTGCTGAGATTTATGTAATCCTAGGGGCTCTAATTCTTGAAATATACTTAGCTAGAAAATAAAAGATGAAACCAGTACAATTAAACAAATGAGACCATCTACTTATCTCTGTCTCTGAATGCCAAGAAGAATAGATGCTACAACACGAGGGTGTGTGATCTGGGTGGGAGAATACTGGGCTTGAGTTAGAAAGCCTGGTTTGCTGTTATGATCTCCAGACATTTAATTTAACTGCTTTTGGTTTTAATTTGGCTTTATGTTAATTTGGTCAACAACCAGTTCATCATGTCAGGATAACAAAAAAGAATTCAGTTTTTTTTTTTTTTTGAGACAGAGTCTCGCTCTGTCGCCCAGGCTGGAGTGCAGTGGCACTATCTCGGCTCACTGCAAGCTCCGCCTCCCGGGTTCACGCCATTCTCCTGCCTCAGCCTCCCGAGTAGCTGGGACTACAGACGCCCGCCACCTCGCCTGGCTAGGTTTTTGTATTTTTTAGTAGAGACGGGGTTTCACCGTGTTAGCCAGGATGGTCTCGATCTCCTGATCTCATGATCCACCCGTCTCGGCCTCCCAAAGTGCTGGGATTACAGGCTTGAGCCACCGCGCCCGGCCTTAAGAATTCAGTTTTTAAACAGAGAAGTGACAAGTTTATGTTATATTTTTGTAGTTAAGCAAGGTAAGGGTTGCTTGTATTGACCTCTCATGGTGTTCATATATCTCTGGGTGGGTGCTTGCTAATCCAGAATGCATGTATCTTACAGAAGACCTGAGTTTAAATACTGGTAAATTTTGGAATTTTGAATGAATTACCCAATTTCTCTGAATCTCTGTATCGTTAGCTATAAAAAGACAATAGTACCCCATCCAGTGACCATGAGATTGAAACTGTCATAAGCGAAAGCAATCTCTGGAATTTTGACCCTTTTAAATAGCAGAGTTGCTTTGAATCAGCCTAAGTAAGGCTTGACTGTGAGTACTCCAATCAATGCATTTAACAAGCAGGAATGGTTAATCGGCCTGACTTCAAAACTAGTGAAGACAGGCATATTATATATTCTGATACATCTCTCTTTCTGCTTAACCCTGGGACATAGGAATGTCCCTTGATGATTCTCTGGTGACATGAGAGTTTGTTACTGTTTGTGGCAGTATTACATGATAGTTACATGCTCAAGCTCTGGAACCAGACTCATATGGATTCTAATCTTGACGCTACCACTTCCTAACCATAGAAATTTGTAAGCAGGTAACGTCTCTAAGCCTCTATATTCTGATTTGTCATACCTTTAAATAGGAACATAACTTCACAGAACTTTTAAAAGGATGATCTGATAATGTATCTAAACATCTAATGTAGAAATTGGTTCTTGGTAAGCACAGGTACTAGCTATTATTACCACTTCTATTATTTTTACCTTTCCTCCTTAGGCTATTTGCTCCGTTTTGCATTAGCAGTTCTCTCTGTCCATTGCAGAGGCTTCTCTTATTTCTTAAGATGTATTCTTTACTAGCTTCTTTGATGAAGACCCAGTGCTTTCTCAGTTCCTGAGCTGTGTCGCACAGTTTATCATTTAGGGAAAAATTTACTTCCTTCATTTGTGAAATAGGAATAACAATAAGAAGTATATATGTAGCAAGCTTCCCTGCCTGATGTGGGCTGTTAGGGACTGTTTTTCTGGATCTTGTTTCAGAGATATTATTACTACTGGTACTTTCACTCTAGTAGAATTTGTGATCTTGGCAGCCAGTTCCTCTTGGTAGAGATATTAGAGCCCCAACTCAGGCTGTTAGGCACTATACCTCATTTGATGCCCCAGAGAGGCATCTGTGCATTAGTTTTCAATTTGTCTTACTATTCCTTCCTTCTGGCACTAGGGGATTTCATGTTCCTCATTTTCAGTTCGACAATATCTCATAAAATTTATTTTCTTTTAAAACACTTTTTCCAGCATTCTGGAGTTTTGAGAGTGAGAAGGTGTTTCCTTCCCTATCAACTCCAAAACATATATTGATAGGATAGGATTTGCAATTGAACAACTAATCTCAGCATCAAATTTTAGAACAAATATCTATTTATAATTAGGTCTTAGTGTCATCAATTACAAAATTAAGCATTAGGTGTTTGGTGCCTACGACCAGTTTGGCATAGACATTTGTGCGAGATGACTTCCTGTGCAGATTTTCATAGCTCTTTACTCAGTGAGCCCTTTGGGAGAACCTTTCCCTTCTGATGAATGCTTCCAGTGCCAGTTCATGCATCTATAAGAAAAAAGCGGGCCAGGCACTCTGTTATTATTCACACTACAGGAAACCCTGAGATGAACTCAGTGAAAGGAACGACAGCCTAAAATTAAAGATACGTTTGGTGTGCATGGTGTGTGTATTTTTAACATGTGTTTCCTTCCCCTGCTATTGGTAAACTCCATGACTAATATTCTGTTCAATGGCACAAATATAGAAGGAAAAGTTGGAATTGGTGTAAAACCGGATGGTAAAAAAAAATCATTCATAAATCTAGAGATTCAATAAACAATGAAGATCCTGCAACAGTTTATAAAGCTTTCTCTGATGTTTCAAGGTACTGTCTTTTATGCTACTATTGCACTTAGCTGTACTATTGCACTTCAGACTGTCAATACCAGCATCAGAAATGATCCCAAATTGGTCTTCAGACTGGTTTCAGCTGATTTATCTTCTTTTATATGGGTAGTTAGGGCTTGGGTTGGGTGAACGAACAATGAAGGAAGATCTTGCACCGCTAAATCTTTTAATATTAAGACTTCACATGTTCAGCACTTCGTGTCGTGTTAGTGTTCACATTTACTAACACAGTCTTTCCTTATGATGCAACATTAGATTTATCTTTGTTATTTCATGGGTGATAACATGAAAAATGGGAAAAGTGGGTGACTAGCTTGTTTATATTGCATGTAACATAACAATAACGGTAACGACAGCAATAATGATAGTATTTAACACTAACTGAGTGCTTCCAGTGTGTCAGACATCTTTCTAAGTACTCAGTCTTCACAACATTTTTCTCATCACAGCCTTGAAGAGAAATCTTCAGAAGGAATAGGTGGGAATCTGAGCACTCTAAGTATAAGGGAGAAGGGGATCCAAGGAACTGTTTAAAATGTTGGCAGGTGCTTGGAATGAGAAAAGTGTTCTAAGTGGGTGTTTGTGGAGAGATGAAGCTGAAAGCCTGAATCAGAGGCACGGCAAGGTCATGGAGGGCCTCAGATACTTTGCTGAGGAGTTTGGATTTCAATTTCACAAACAAAGGGAGGCACACTCTGTAAAAAGAGAGATAGTAAATCATTTAGGCTTTGTGGGCCTCTGTCAGAACTACTCAGCAATGTTGTTGTAGCACAAAAGCAGCCACAGACAATGTGTAAGCAGATGGGCACAACCGGTTCCAATAAAATGTTACTTACAAAAACAGCAGGCCAGGTTTGGTGGCTCATGCCTGGAATTCCAGCACTTTGGGAGGCTGAGGCGGAAGGATTGCCTGAGCCCAGTTGTTAGAGATCAGCCTGGGTGACAGGGCAAAACTCCGTCTCTATAAAAATACAAATAAAATTATCCAGGTGTGGTAGTGCACCCTGTTGTCCAAACTACTTGGGAAACTGAGGTGAGAGGATTGGTTGAACCTGGGAAGTTGACACTACAGTGAGCGAAGACTGCACGACTGCACTCCAGCCTGGGCAACAGAGTGAGACTCTGTTTTAAAAACAAAACAAAACAAAACAAAAAGCAAATAAAAAACCAGTCAGCAAGTGAACAGAATTTAGACTATAGGCTGTTGTTTGCTGACCACTATTCTAGGAAGGAGTGAACTTCTCACATTTAAGGGCAAATGGAGCATGCGGCATACATGGCCACTTCAAAAAGATTTTCTCCACCTGATGTCGAAACAGTTAAATTGAGTCTAATATAAATTATTGTTATTATTTTTTATTATACTTTAAGTTCTGGGATGCATGTGCAGAACATGCAGGTTTGTTACATAGGTATACATATGCCATGGTGGTTTGCCGCACCCATCAACCCATCGTCTACATTAGGTATTTCTCCTAATGCTATCCCTTCCCTTATTCCCCACCCCCAAATAGGCCCTGGTGTGTGATGTTCCCCTCCCTGTGTCCATGTGTTCTCATTGTTCAACCTCCACTTATAAGTGAGAACATGCGGTGTTTGGTTTTCTGTTCCTGTGTTTGTTTGCAGAGGATGATGGTTTCCAGCTTCATCCACGTCCCTGCAAAGGACATGAACTCATCCTTTTTTATGGCTGCATAGTACTCCATGATGTATATGTACCACCTTTTCTTTATCCAGTCTATCACTGATGGGCATTTGGGTTGGTTCCAAGTCTTTGCTATTGTAAATAGTGCTATAATAAGCATATGTGTGCATGCGTCTTTATAGTAGATTTATAATCCTTTGGGTATATACCTAGTAATGGGAATACTGAGTCAAATGGTATTTCTGGTTCTAGATCCTTGAGGAATTTCCACACTGTCTTCCATCAAAAAGTGGGCAAAGGACATGAACAGACACTTCTTAAAAGAAGACATTTATGTGACCAACAAACATAAGAAAAAAAGCTCATCATCGTTGGTCTTTAGAGAAATGAGTCAAAACTACCATGAGATACCATCTCACTCCAGTTAGAATGGCGATCATTAAAAAGTCAGGAAACAATATAAATTATTTTTACGCCTGTGTCAGGAAGAATAATTTCATGAGAGCAATGGCCAGGGCCATTTCCTGTAAATGGATGGATGAGGAGTCCTCAGCTTGCCCAGAAAGGCCACTTTACACTCTTTGCACAGCATTATAACTAATAGCACCCCCTTTCTTGCTTTCTGTGTTTGGATGATAAATTATAAATGGTCACCCTATTTTACACCTAAAAAGGGATGCATTTTAGAACTTCTGCCCAATGGGCAGGCTTTGGGCCTCATCTTTCCAAGGTTGTGTTATGGCCTGAGAAGAGTGATGGAATGAGAACCTCACCATCTGGAGTGAGGTCCCCATTCTGCTCCTTATTAGCCAGGTGGCCTTGGGCTAATTGCTCAGTCCCTCCAAGTAAAGATTTGCTTCACTGAAAATTGAGAGTACTACATTTTTCCAATATCTAGGGCTTTGTGGATAAATGCAATGATATTTGTAAAAGTTCACAGGAGAAACTATTTGTAATACATATCCAAGTGGAAGAGTGGCAGAATGGCAAAGTAGGAAGGGCTTTGGACCCAGACAGAGGGTGTAACCTAGTCTTCACCACTTATCATCCTGAGGTCTTGCAGAAATTACTGCCTCACCCTACGCCTCAAGAACCTCACTGGGGTTAATCATACCATCCTTTTAGAAATACTGTAATTGTTAAAGATAACACATATAAACTTTTGAGCACAGTGCCTGGCATGTCGATAGCACTTGGTAAAGCAAAATATAGTTGTTATTTTTCAAACATAACATGTGTATTAGTCTGTTTTCACACTGCTGATAAAGACATACCTGACACTGGGCAATTTACAAAACAAAGAGTTTTATTAGACTTACAGTTCCACATGGCTGGGGAGGCCTCACAATCATGGCAGAAGGCAAGGAGGAGCAAGTCACATCTTACGTGGATGGCAGCAGACAGAGAGCTTGTGCAGAGAAGCTCCTGTTTTAAAAACCATCAGATCTCATGAGGCCCATTCACTATCACGAGAACAGCGCGGGAAAGACCCACCCCCATGATTCAGTCGTCTCCCATCGGGTCCCTTCCACAACATGTGGGAATTATGGGAGCTACAAGATGAGATCTGGGTGGGGACTCGGAGCCAAACCATATCAACATGTCATGTCAAAACTATTATTTATCTTTACTTTGACATGTGCCTCACATTGTTTACCTCCACTCACCTCCTGCAGTGGTGATTCTTTTGGTTTCTTTTCATAATTCTTTTGGTTTCTTTTTTCCCCCCCGCTATTCTTTAAGCCACATCTACTCAGCAGGGTTCTGAAACTGTGATGGTGATAGTAGTTCCTCACTGAGCAATTTTTATGTTGTAGGCACCTCTGGATGAGGGATATTTTCTCTGTGGTCTAACATAGCTAATGTTAACTTTGTCTAACTTTAGAGGCTATAATGCACCCTTGAATCCTTGATTTTCTGGAACCATTCTCTGGTCCTGGTAGAGCTTCTTTGTTTTTTCTTCAATAGGGAAGGCCAGCCAAGGTCACGACCTGAAAAATCATGGTGGTGGGCACCATGCTATTTCTCTCCTCCTGCTTTGCCTTCACCTTTCTATCATGTTTGCTTGAGGACCTGAAAATAATTGGTTGGAACTGCTACTCGCTTTCAGCCTTTTATCCAAGTTTGACAAGTACGTTGTGCCAAATAACATGTACTATAAATGGCTTAAACCTAATAAGTACTCTTTTTGGACATGTGATCTGTTGTCCGTCTTCCTTCCTTGAGAGGGAAATTACAATTTTCTAAGATTCTCTTTCCATTTCTATAGAATGTGGGTGCTAATTTGAAAGCAGTCTCATAAAATGGAAGCAAACCAGGCTAATTAGAAATATTTATGGGACTGTTAGTGAATATACATCTAATTGAAATAGCAAGGCTCTCCTTGAAGGGGAAAAACATCACTTTGGTTGTAGGAATAATTAGCCTGTGCTGTAACATTGAAATAAGATAAAACTCTTTCTCTGCTGACCAGATCCATTTTTACTTGGTCAGACCAAGGTATCCCCAGAAGGACTCATTAGTATTTTTATGATTTAATTTTTATTTTTATCAAAGCTAAACTTGCATATATTTCTTATTCCCTGGAGATAATTACTTCAACTCTTTCAGTTGATTCTTTTGGTACTGAGTCCGTATCACTAAGAAACAAATTTACATTCTTTTAAAATAATTTCTTAAAGTTTGTTTCACACACACACATATTGTGAAAAGAGCCAAATATTTCTACAACGCTTCCTAGTAAAACTATCGTATCCATGTTACCCTCCCCCAACCCTTTCCTACCTTCCTAGAAGAAAACACATTTTTTATTTATTTCTGTGATTCTGTTTAACATGATATCATTGTTACTTCTTGACTTTTAGCTCTAAACATTATCTATTGACTTAGCATGCTGGCAAATGAGAATTTAGTTTTCATTTATTCTCATGTCAGTGAGTCCCACTCCATCCATCCCCTTCCCCATCTCTGTTCTTAGGATTCTTATGGTTTTAATAATAATTTTAAAGAAATCAGTATTCTGTATTCATATTATATGGCTGTATAAAACTGTTCATGGATGAACCTTGTAATATACCTTGATTATTTTCCTATCCTGTTTAACATTTGTTTTTTCCCCATAGGTTTTGATTATCTTTTTAAAAAATACACTTGTTTAATTTTGTTTGCATTTAGCAATCCCCAAATCTCCCACACCAGTGTGTAAATCTCTGCTAGATATATTCTTTCATATCTAGTATTTGCTCAGTTTCTCTTCTGAAGAAAGGTATTTCCTAGAGCCCCCGGCATGTTTTTATTTGGATTAATTCCTGTTTTTAGTCTCATTCTGGGATCTCACTTCACGTCTCCATTTTGACCTTCGCCTCTGTTATGTATTCCTAAATCCAAGGTCTTCCTCTTTTTTA
Source organism: Piliocolobus tephrosceles (assembly GCF_002776525.5). NCBI lineage: Eukaryota > Metazoa > Chordata > Mammalia > Primates > Cercopithecidae > Piliocolobus > Piliocolobus tephrosceles. The sequence continues at coordinate 144,459,768 of NC_045438.1, forward strand.
TATATTCCTTCATTTTCATTGAGTATATCCTCCAGCAGCTTCTTGAAGAAGATAGAAAACTACATAAAAGATGAATTGTTTGAAAACTCACATGCTGAAAATGTCTTTATTCTATTTTTGCACTGAATAAAGATTTGACCAAGTTACAATTCTTAATTGGAAATCATTTCCTTTCAGAATTTTAGAAAACATTTTATTTTTAAAATTTATAAACATATAAAAAAAGCAAAATTTACAGAAATTTCATGCACTCAACCCTGAACTACCAGCTTCAACAACTATCAACATTTTGACAATTTGTTTCATCTATTCTTCCACCCACCTATTTTTTGCTTGTTTTGCTGAAATATTTAAAAATGAAACCCAGCCATCATCTCATTTCACTGCCAACTGATCTGAAAGAATCTTCAAAAGAACACAAAGGGCATTGTCTTACATAAGCACAATGCCATTATCACATCTAACAAAATAATAGTTCCTTTTTGTCATCCAAAAACAGGTTCAAATTCATTTTTCTCTGATTGTCTATAAATATCTTTTACAACTGCTTTATTTGAGTCAAGATCCAAACAATTTCTACTTTGTTATGTTTCTGAAGTCTCTTTTAATCCCCCAAATCTCCTCTTTCCACATATTCCTATCTTTTCTCCCCATGCCATTGATTTATTGAAGTAACAGAATGTTACTTGGGTTTGGTACAGAGTAAATTCATGATCTGGATGTGGCTGATTGCCTCTTTGTGGTTTAACTTGTTTCTATATTTCCCATAGATCAGAGGTTACATTCAAAGCCTTAATCAGATTCTGGTTCAATTGTTTCCCCAGACTGTTTCATTGGTGGTAGGAGCCTCTCACTTTTAGTTATCCTAAAATTGAGCAGTGGCTCGAGTAGTGATAGTTTGCTCTCTTCTTTGCAAAGATCTCCATCAATTTTTCACCTAGTGTTTTTAAAATCAATTGACTATAATTGTCTAAATCAGTAATCACATGACAGGGGTGGCAAGGTGGTGATTTTCTAATTATATCCTTTCTATTTATATATTAGTTCAAAATCTTCTGACTGAAAGACTTTCTCATTCAGGAGGGGTATACGGTTCATACTAGGAGAGCAAGACAATGTTTTCCATTTAATTAGGAGTTTTCAGAGTAATGAGTGGTGCCTTGGAAACCTCTTATATTGTCAAATAATATTTTTTTCTCTTTTATTTGAGTAGCATGTTGAACTAATGACTTTTAAAATATTGAATTGTATTTTAATCAATTGCTACCATTATGTATTTGATGCTTAAATTGCATTATTGGCCAACAGAGGCTCCTTTCTCTCAGAAATTTAAAGGCATTAATCCATTGACTTTTTAAAACAAATGATTATTAAGTCCTTTAAATACAGTCTAATTTTTTCCTCTCTGAAAGTTAGTAGCATCTCTTCTTTTTCTCCAAGGTTCTGAAATTTCACAGTAATATAATTCCACAACTTAATTTCTTAATTTTTAATGGAAATTTTCTATTTTATGTTATTATTTTAATATCAAAGAGTATATTTTATGTTATCGGAATATTCCTTTCTATAACATCCTTTTCCTCTTTCATGGATACAATATCTCTTTTATCTCTCGGAGGAATTAATAATAGGTTTTTTTTTTTTTTTTTTTTTTTTTTTTTTGAGACAGAGTTTCACTCTCAGGCAGGCTGGAGTGCAGGGATGTGATCTTGGCTCACTGCAACCTCTGCCTTCCAGTTTCAAGCAATTCTCCTGCCTCAGCCTCCCAAGTAACTGGGATTACAGGAGCCCGCCATCACATCTGGCTAATTTTTGTATTTTTAGTAGAGACGTGGTTTCACCATGTTGGCCAGGCTGGTCTCACACTCCTGACCTTGTGATCCGCCTGCCTCGGCCTCCCAAAGTGCTGGGATTACAGGCGTGAGCCACTGCGCCCAGCCAACAAGATTTTATGAAAATTTATTCTTTCTGTGTACAGGTTAGGGAGCTGTCCACAAGATCGTCCTCATTTTTGGCACTAACATCAAATCTGGGGCTCCACACGACCATCCTAAGTGTCAACAATTTGCTAGGAGGAATCATAAAATTCACAGATGCTGTTATACTCACAGTTATGGTTTATTACAGTGAAATGATACAGATCAAAGTCAGCCAAAAGAAGAGACACGTGGGCCACAGTCCAGGAAAGTTCCAAACATGGAACTTCCAGTTGTCCTCGCCCACTGGAGTCATGGAGTCAATGCTTTCTGGTAACAGTGTGGAACAATACACATACGGTACTGACAACCAAGGAAGCTCAGCCAAGCTTTCATATCCAGAGTTGTTGTTGGTTGCTCAGTCATGGAAACATAGTTGGCTGCCCATACAGTCCCCAGCTTCTCTGGAGGTAGAGCACATGATCCAAAGCTCCTAATATAAACTGCATTATTCAGCTCTCTGGTATGGTCCAAGTCCCCCGGATAACCAAAGGCACTTTCATCAGGCAGGACCTTCCAAAGGCTTACCTCCTAGGGCAAAATCTCTGTTTTCTTCATTGTTTTCTCATTTGTTGATGTTCGCCTCTGTATTTTTTCTCAGATGCTTTCTTTAAATATCTGAGGATCATTACTATTTGCTTATATTTAGGAATAAAGAAATATAGTAGTCTGTCCTGATCCATGGTTTTATTTTCTGCAGTTTTAGTTACCCATGTCAACTACAGTCTGAAAATAACTGGAAAATTTTGGAAATAAACAATTCGGAAGTTTTAAATTGCAAACCTTTCTGAATGGCATGAAGAAATCTTGCACTATTCTGCTTTGTTTTGCAAAGGACATTAATCCTCCATTTGTCAAAAGTATCCACACTGTATACATTACCCCCCATGAGTCGCTTTGTTGTCTCAGCTATCAGATCTACAGATCACAAGAAGAAGGGTAAGTACAGTAAAATTAGATATTTTGAAAGAGAGAGAGAGACCACGTTCACATAACTTTTATGACCGTATATTTTATTGTTGTTAATCTCTTACTGTGCCTAATTCATAAATTAAACTTTATTATAGTATGTACGTATAGGAAAAAACATAGTATATATGGGGTTTGGTACCACCCATAGTTTCAGGCATCCGCTAGGGGTCTTGGAATGTATCCCCTGCAGATAATGGCAATACTGCTATAAAAAGTTGATGGCTGCTGTGTGTACATAGTGAATCTTGTGATCCATGGTATTCACAGTAGAATTACCTACCTGGGCAATATTTTGGATACTTTATGCTATTATATTTAATTTTTTAAAAAAACATTTCCCTTTTGGAATAGTTAGATGTTCCAAAGAATGTTCTCCTCATCTCTTGCTTAGAAGCATAGACCTTGCTACCAGAATTCTGGGAGATGAAGTGGAGAACAAAAAGAGGGAGTCAATATTTAGTGTATACACATTCACTCAATCTCTTTAAGTCTTTTATCCCTAATCTTAGCTGTGTTTGGTGTCCTCCAGTCCAGAAACCTTGTGCTCTACCTTTCCCATAGAATAAACCTATAGCTTTCTAGTAGAAAGGGAGTTGAGCTGTGAAATAGACTTTTAACTATCTTTCTAGTTTGAGCTCATCTTTATCCCTACTTACAGAGTTGCCTGATGGTACCAGTTCCTTGTACTTTTAGGAATTCTTTTATTCCTGTATTGATATCAGGTTAATTCTCAGCTCTTCTCACTGCCAGCTTAGAACTGGTCTTTAGGGCTCCACATGAAGTCCTAAATACTTTGTATTGCACCACTGTGGGTGAACTCTTTATGAATAGCAACATATGTAAGTGGCACCCTGATGTCGTGAAGCATGCAACATGCACAACCACATACAGTGGCTCAACTCAGATTTCCTTGGATCTAATAAATGAGCTACAACTATAGACTTTACATTGTTCAAAATTTTGTTTATCTTTTCTTCTATCTGCTTCTCCTCTTTTTCCTCTTCCTCCTCTTTTCTTATCCTCTTCTCCTTCTCACCTCCTCCTCTTCCTTTTCATTCTTAAATATCTTCATTGTTGTTTCAGTATAATTTTGCAGGAAGAGGAGTTAAATGTGTGTGTTCACTATTTTTAACCAGAATTCTCTTAACAAGTTTTCTATCTTTTAAAATCACAGCCCGTTGTATCTATGCTTAAGATTTAAAGCTATGGATAATTTAGCATCCAAAGAAGTCACTTTTTTCAAATGCTAAGCAGTCTGGAAACCATCAGAACTTGCAAAGGTTGTGATGGTGGCAATAAGCATAACATACGATTTAACTATGAAGTAATGAGGATGGATGCATTTGTTTGTTTTTCATTCTGAAATTCTTAGGAGTTACACATTAAAGTTCAGTAAACTATGAACTGAACTTGGAAGGAGGAATGATGGTGATGGCTGTTTGCATCTGAAAATTCTCATATCCATGCAAGAGATGAGAACAAAGAATGAATGAGGAAGTTAGTCTTAGGGTTTCTTACTACATTATGGCTAGGTTTTGTGTGTACAAAAGCTGAACTGAGCAGAAGCTCATTGTGACTGTTTGTGAAACTGCTTGAATATAACTTTTTCCCCTATGTTTTGTCCCTTTATGGTGGAATAATTTATATATAAACAGTTATAAAATACATTTATTGAATGTCTACTATTGCAAAAGTCCCTACTCATGATTCATTCTTTGGCATGAGAATTTAAATTGCAAATACCCCATGGGAGAGATCACATGTTACACTTTGCACTCATTTGTACCTGAATGTGAATAAATGTATCCAACTCATCTTAATCATTGGTTAGGAGCAGAACAACAGGGGAGTGAATATTTACAGTGCATATACAATGAATATATGCACTAATACTGCTTTCAAACTCTGTTTTATATGTAAATGGTCAATGCAATTACCTATCGAATCTTATTTGGGAGAAAGCCATAGTTAAACGATTAAACCTGCTGAGAAAAGGTACAAGAAACACTCCTTTGTTCCAAACAGCTGAAAACAATGGAGAAAAACACACTTCTAGAAAGGGAAACAATAAAAATTTGTTTTGGTATCTTGTTGGTGCCATATAAGTGAATTTATCACTGGCTATTATAAAATTATTTTCATATTAAAGATGGATCTTGCAGCATCAGGAGTTTCTTTGATATTAGAAGGCTCAGGTATATTCTCCTAGGAAAGTTAATTTGGACACCAAGAGAAATGTGGAAATGGTGATTCTAAAAGAAAGAATGACAACAATATCACTGTTTTGGTGAATATTTTAAGAGAAAGCAGGCTCACAACTGAGTGGCAAAGACAGTTATGGAAGCCTCACTGTAATGCCACCATGGAGCACGGAGCATGGAGCATGGGGCATGGAGCATGGAGCATAGCACAGCCAGCTGAGAGAGAGAGAGTCTGTGACAGTCAAGGGTGCAAGTAGGCACAGACAGGACAGATCATGTACACTTTGCTCCACTCTGTTCTTAGGTTCTAGAACAAAAGCCATGCAGGCCTGGGGACCTGTCCTTCAGCTTCTTCAGTTGGTCCTGGCAGTAGGAAAGGCAGGTCTGTGTGTATCTCTTCTAGCTGCATTAAATAGTCTCGTTCTGTGTTTACAGACAGAGGCTACATTTCTATGACAATGGTCAGATGTGGCCAGAGTCCTTGGGTATGAGATCTGTTATAGAAAGGACGAGGGGTTTTAGGATGCTGAGGAGGCCACGAGCATTTTTCTGTTCCCAAAGCAAGAATGGTTTACTTTATTTAATTTTTTTTTTTTTGCAACCATCACAATTATCAATTTCCAAAACTTTAAAAAAATCATTCCAGATACTCTGTACCATGAAGCAATAACCCTCTCATATGCTTCTTTTCCCACTCTTTGGTAACTGCTATTCTACTTTCTGTCTCTATGAATTTGCTGATTCTAGATACCTTGTATAAATGGAGTCATATGATACTTATCCCTTTGTGTCTGGTTTCTTTCACTTAGTGTGATATTTTTCAGGTTATTCATGTTGTGGCACATATCAGACTTTTATATCTTTTTTTGGGATAAATAATATTCCAGTCTATGGATATATCACATTTTGTTTATCCATCTGTCTATTGATGAACATCCTGGTTGTTTCCCATATTGGGATATTTGGTAATAATGCTTCAGTGAACACTGGTGTACAAATCTGTTTGAGTTCCTGTTTTCAATTTTTTTGAATATATAGCTGAGAGTGGACTTGTTGGATAATATGGAAATTCTATGTTAAATATTCCGAGGAATGGAGAAGGGCCTTTAAAAGGGAAGCTTACTTTTTTCTTATAGGGACATAAAAAAGAGATTTTTCTGAAGTTGTTTTGGCAGGTGTCCTTTTAGGGAATTTCTTTTTGAACACATAGTTCTTGTTGGGTGTTGACAAGATGGCATATGTGTGTAGAATAGAATGTCTCCCCTTCTTTTATTTTTGGGATCCCAAAGAAAGTCAGCACTGAACAAGGTCTGTCATAATGACCTTCATTGGAGCTGGTGAGAAATGATGCGGGGACACAGATTGAGGGGGCTACTATTGTGTTTCCTGGCCTGACCTAGCATTTGCCTTTTGTGCCTGGTCATTTATTACCACGTTGTTCAAAGAGAGGAAAGTTTGGTGGCTCTCTGAAAAACTTGTGGTATAAGTAGCTCTTCTTTTTTTCCTAGACTTTTTGAGCTTTATCCTAGTTTCCTGATTCAGTTTTCCCACACTATACCTGAGCCATGAGCCGGTTGATTTGGTGGTGGGAATTACTAGAAATACGATTTTCTTTGGAGCAGAAGCTTGATGCTAGAGTGATGGTTGCCTGGTGGCTGTGAAATGGAGATGTTCATCAAGATACTGCCAACTGTTTCTGATATGATGCAGTGATCATCTTAAGTTAAATGGCATCGCCTTAGACCTGGAGTTGCTAGATAAAATACAGGACACCTGGTTAAATTTGTATTTAAACAATGACATTGTCTTTTAAACTTTTCAAAAATAGTGTACATATGTCCATAGTATTGCATAGGACATAGTGATACTAACAAATTGTTCCTCATTTTTCTGAAATTCAAATTCACCTGGGTGTCCTGTATTTAAATTTGTTAAATCTGGCAACCATCCTGAAAGCACCAAATGTCTGGGAGACCCTTACTTTCCTTCAGAGTGTTCTTTAAAACATGCACTCTCAATCTCTGTGGCTTTGTTCCTTGTGCATGGTGCAACTGGCCCATGTTTTTCATGAGGCCATTCTCTAGCAGGGTAGAGGCAGCAAGTGCATCCACTGAGGAGTCATGGCAGAGACTTCTGAGATGACTCAGGAAAATGGCCATGTTTTGTTACCTGTTTTGCTCAGGGAGTGTATTAGTCTGTTCTCACGCTGCTATAAGGACATACCTGAGACTGGGTAATTTATAAAGGAAAGAAGTTTAATTGACTCAGAGTTCTGCCTAGCTAGAGAGACCTCAGGAAACTTACAATCATGGTGGAAGGGAAAGCAAACATGTTCTTCTTCACATGGTGGCAGGAGAGAGTAGTGCAGAGTGAAATGGGGAAAAGCCCCTTATCAAATGATCAGATCTCATGAGAACTCACTCATTATCACAAGAACAGCATGGGGGACCCATCACCATGATTCAGTTATCTCCACCTGGTCCTGCCCTTAACACGTGGGGATTATTACAATTCAAGCAGAGATTTGAGTGGGAACACAGAGCCAAACCATATCAGGGGGCTTTTCTCACCAGGGACCAGGTGAACGTTAGATGGGCATGGTGCACAGGCACCAGGTGGAGCCCCTGCCAGTGGGGCTAATGTTCCACATGGATGTCAAGGATGAAGCTGCCTGTCTACTCCCCATGGTGCTGGGGTGCACGCTAGACAGGGAGGTGATTTTCAAACCTGGCAGAAGCAGGCCTGAGTGGAATATCTCCGTTGAAGTCCTGAACAAATGGAGACTGTTTATCTGGGCCTTGAAGGGGTGGGGAATTAGGAGATGGGGATAGAGTCATGGGAAAAAAGATGCTGGAGTCAGACAAACCAGCTCTTCCACAGTTGTGCCCAGAAGGACTGTAACCCTGGGCTTTAGCTATTGGCCTTTGCTTTGAGTTCTACCACTCAACTGCAAGATCAGAATGGGTTTCCACCTCAAACTGAGTCCTTCTGTTCACAACTTCTGTCCCTGCAGTGAATTTTTCTACTGCTGTTATTTCCGGCTCCAAGCTTTCATATACCTGAAGCTTTTCCTGTTTTTATGTTTTAAAACTCAATAATTATAGCCACTGCAGCTGCTAGGTGAAGTTAGGCAAGCTTTATTGTGTCCAGATTGGCTTTCAAATGATGGTTGATAAATTAAATTATGGTCATCTGTAGAGGGATGGATGAGAAATAATTATCTGGATGCATGTCATAATGTCACAGAAGCACAGATCTCTCTGGACCTTTTTCTTTTCTATCTCACTTTCTCTCTTTTTTTTCAGATGAAAGGATTCTTTAGCTCTTTTCCACCCAAGCCACCACAAGCCAATGTCCAGCATATTACAGGAGGAGGTTGCTTTTATAAACCAGGGGCAGGCTGTAAAAGGCATCTAAGGGGTCGTCTAGATTGTTTTTCAGCTTATTTTCTTTTTGACAGCTTTAAAGGGCCTTTTAAAATTGCCAGGAGAGTAGATTCATATTTTTATCATTCCACCTGCATAGCATTTTAGACACATTTATATTCCTGAAAGCATAATAATACATAACATTTAGCATTTAATTTATGACTCCTGCCACATCTGGTATAAAACTCCTTCTGAAGCAATAAATCAACCTCTTCATGTCAAATTGCCATTCATTCTTTGACCTCCTCCATAATTTATGGTTTGTGAGTGCAAAATGGGAGAAGCAGCTTAAATCAAGTGGATTTTAATTAACAATCTTAGAAAATTCAGAAGAATATTTGCAATTTATTCATGAGACGAAAGGACTTTGTTGCTAGAAAGAAAGAAAAAAAAGCAGCTCATTTCCATGGGTATAAATTGAAGTCTATTCTGGGTGTTTCAACACCACAACGTAAAGATTTTTCTCTACTTTGAGTTAGAAAGATAAAGTGATTGTGGTAGGAAAAGCTGACCAAGCTCCTAGGACAGAATCCATTTTCTAGAAGAGATTTTGAGGGAAAAGAGGAGGGGAGACATGTACCTATCTTCTGCTTAGTACAGCCTTTAACAGAGTTGCCTGGCTGCTGACACGGTGCCTTTCATGTCAAACAATTTTATTTCTAAGCTTTTCACAGTGTGTCCTAAGTAGCTTCTATTAGCATTGTCCTGTCCGTTTCCTTGGCAACAGAGCCGGTCAATTTAGACACCATTTAAGAGCGGTGGAAAAAGCAACAACCAACAGTGTGATGGGCAAAATTACAGAGAACAAGCTGAATACAATCCTCGCTGGAGGAGATGCATTTTCTTCCAGGGCCCATTTCATTTTAATTAAAATTGAAAAGCTCTTTTAAACAAGTCCCTAGATTAAGCTCAGGCCAGAGTAATCTACTGTACAACCATCGCAGCTGCATTCCTTAATGTTATCTCTTTAACCTTAATGGATTGCTTGCACGTTTTCAGATAAACAAGGAGAGAAAACCTAGGGGCAATATGGTAGCGTCTTGTTATCCGTCTTTAAGTAAATATAGAACGAACAGACACAGCTCTATTCATGTCTGAAGTTCCATTTAAGTGGAACACAAGAGAACCTCCAGCTGTCTCATATAATCATTATAGTTTATCTTGCATGAGAAAATAAACTTTTATTTCATATATCATAGGTGGTCTCATTTGCCATTTACCTCATTTTATTTGTTGCAGCCACTTTATGCAGCCATTTATTTCCAATAATCATACATGGATCATATTGAATATGGAACCAAGTGGAAGTTTGGAATTTTCAGTATTGAGTTTTATCTTGGTTGTAGGTTTTGCACTGCCATTGCATTCACAGCTTTCTTGTGTGTAGGACGGGACAGAACCTAATTTGAGGGTGGGGAAATCTTTTCTCTTAGCACAGGGTAGGTTAAAAATTACTTGTCCTCCAGGATGAAAATAAGTGAATCCATATACTGTGTATATTTGCAAATATGACAAAAATTTGATTATAGGGACTTGAAGGCAGCTTCAAATTTTTTTTCACTTTAAGTAAGTTGGACAAGAGAGTTTGTATTTATAGATAGAAAATTCTTAGTAATACTGTTTATGTTATGCTGAATGCACTGAGATATTTCAGGGTTTGCGTCTTTTTTCCTTTTAAATGACTCCCATCTAAATGGAATCCTGGAAAGCAGTGAATGCCTCCTCATTGAAAATACTAAAGAATAAACATAAATTTTCTTACTGGAGATATCTTAAGGAAGATTCATGGCCCAGTAGGGTATTTGATGACAAAGTCCCTTCTTATATCATGATCCCACCCCTGAAGATAGACAAATGCGTGTTACCCAAAATAGCCCAGGAATTGGTGGGAGAAAATGACCCCTTCACTTTGTATGCCTCAGTTATCTGGGAATATGCTTCCCTTCTTTCTACAGGGTACCTTTGTTTCTTAGGTGAAAATAGAAAGTGTTCTCTTCCAGGCTTTTTTGGATTCCTCTTTACCTTATGGGCAAATATACGAGACCTGGTGTCCGTGAACATTCTTGATCAAATATTACTGGGATCATAGAGTTTGTGAGATTTCCCTGCACTTTTAGATTTAGTAAAAATCATCCTGAATCATGTTTCCCATTAAAAACATTACTGGAGCCTTAAAACCATTCCAATTAGGCTCTCCATGGCTAGATAACAAAGGTGCCAATTAATGCTGGTTATAAAGGGAAACAGCAGGGCCCACCAGTCATCTTCCCATAAGGCTCACAAGAACAATTAGATACATAGGCTGACATTTCATCTTTGGTGTTTACATAATGCATACCACAGTGATTGATCAGAAGGAGCTATATAGATGTGACAGACTGACAGAAAATAAGGGCAGATGTCACCCATCTTTTTCATTATGATGACTATTTTAACGAACAGACCCACTCATTTCTGCAGTCCATTAAATCAGCTGACAGTGTAAACATCTGCAGAATAGCCCTGGGAATTGGGTTTGTCAGGTGAGGACACTTTGGCTAGCAGGGAGGAGATGTGGGATCCCTCAGGGGCTGCTGCTTCTGGGGAGAAACCCACAAGCTGTCCCGTACAGGAGACCTTGCTTTTCTTGACACCGGGAGCTCAGGATATAGAAAAGATTTGTGCCACCAAAATGACATACAACCAAGATCATTTTCTGTCCTTTTACATTCTTTCAGAATTCTCTCCTGTGTCTGGCCTCTCTTCATTTCCTGAGCTCTGAATGTGATTCATGGAATAACCTTGAGCAAATGATAACCTCTCCTGGCCTCATGTTTTCTCATCTGTGAAATATGGATCCCTGCGACTCTCAGTTCCCTCTCCCCATGGAATAACTCTCTCTGAAAAGCATTTTGATCTCCATAGGGAAAGGTATTCTATGGTAACACAGAATTATATTTAATTCTGCACCACCCACAAGTTCAATTTGTGTGGTCCCAGCCTGACTCCATAAACAATCTAAGTGTGTCTTGGGGTATGTGGGTATGAACACCTGAAAGGGGAAACCATTCATGTCTCAACACCAGCAGCATTCTGCATTGTTTTCACCATGACTTTGTCCTTCTAAAACAGCATTTCTCAACTTTGGCACTATTGGCATTTTGAGATGGACAATTCTTTGCTGTGGGGGCTGTCTTGTGCATTGTGGGCTGTTAACTAGATATCAGTTTGACCCTCTCCTCCTACTTGGAGTTATGACCAGCAAAAATGTCTCCAGATGTGGCCACGTATTCTCTGGGTGTGCAGAATCCCTCCCGGTTGAGAAGCCCTGCTCTAATATACGCTGTGATAGTCTTCCCAGCAACTTGGAACAGGGAGGTCTTGAATCTGGGTCTAGGTTTGGGCATATATAAATTAGCTGGTTGCCTCCAAGGTACGAAGCAAATCCAAGAAAGAAAAAAATTCCCATTTTTATATTTGAGTGCAGCTAGTTTCATGATACTCTCCTGGCATTTTTTTTTTCCCCACTAGATTGCTACTACTTGTCATAGTGATAAGAAAAAACAAGGGATGCTGGCTTCTGTACCCTGAACTTTCCTTAAATGAAGACTAAAAGATCTATTAGGTCTGCTTGAAGTCTCTGGGTTGAAAAGCAGACACCCAGTCTTGCTGTATGAGATACAGTCTCCTGAACTAATGATGTTATATGTTTTCTTGGAAAAGCGTCCTGCTTCACAGTTGTAGCCCATTAGTTGATTTGTATCCAGAGAGCATACCCATTGATTCTTCCCTGTTAAGGGTGTGATATAAAAGCTTGCACTGTGCTGGGTAGGCATAGTCTATAAACATGATATAATCACTGTAATTAAGTCATGAAACTATCAGGAAGGACCCTGACTGAAATGACTAAGAGACAAAATATTGCATCTACCGCAGGAGGCCAAAGAACAGAAAGGTATTTAGAAATTTGGTTATTTTGTCTGCTAACTGAAAATACTGGGAGTATTTTTTGAAAAGCATAATGAAATATTATTGGAAGAAGATCCCTTATCTGTAAAGAGTCAAGTATTTAAGAATTAAACTTTTTTTTTCAAATCAATTTTTAAAAGAATTTTAAATCCTCAGACAAAATGCCACTGTCACAAATTTGTTTCCATTGAGTGCCACTTTTTGTATTGTAATTTGTAGTACACTGCCTAATTGGAATTTAACTGACAGCCTCTCTTTTCCAGAAAAGAGATAAGAAATCAGGAGGCAAAATAAAAAAAATTCTCTTGGCAATCACAAGAGATTCTCAAAAAAATCATGCACTAATGTTTATGTACTAATCAATTAATTAATTTATTCACATCAGTTTCAGTACGTCCATTCAACAACTATCAGCTCCAAGGGAACAGACCTGCTCAGGTCTGGGAAGCAGGCTCTATGATGTGTAGGTAGAGAGTCTCAGATCTCAGGTACTAAGATTGTATCTGGAAGTATGGGCTCTGGTGGGCATGTTCTCCTGGTTCTTTAGATACTATGGATATGTGAAGCGCATGGCTGGAGAAGGGGTAGACTAAGGCCTTTTAAAGGGCAGGGCCTAGAATAAGGAACCATTTGCTTAAAGACAGTATTCTTGACAATCAACCAAGCACCAGAATTTGGTTGACATAATACAGGTGGAGTTAGTTTGAGTTAAATGACTTAATATACATAAATCACTAAGAAGGGTATCTGGCACATGTAGGTACTGTATAGGCGTTAGCTATACTGTTATGAGTGTTGAGAAAACCAACCTAGGTTTTGGCTTATGGGATATTTTGAATATACTTTGCAAAAACAGAATGTGATGGTTTGGATATTTGCCCCCTCCAAATCTCATGTTGAAATTTGATCCCCATGTTGGAGCTGAGATCTAGTGGGAGGTGTTTGGGTTATGGGGGCGGACCTCATGACCACCTTGGTGCCATCCTTGCAGTAATGAGTGGGTTCTCCCTCTATTCGTTCCTGTGAAATCTGATTGTTCAAAAGAGCCTAGCACCTTGTTCCCTTCAATCTTCCTCCTCTCTTGTCATGTGACACCTGCTCCCCTTCACCTTCTGCCATGAATGGAAGCTCCCTGAAGCCCACATACTGACACCATGCTTCTTGTACCACCTACAGAACAATAGGCCAAATAAACATCTTTTCTTTATAAATGACCCAGCTTCAGGTATTTTTTTATAGCAATGTAAAACATACCAACATGTAGAGATTGCTTGCAAAAGACATTAAAAAAGAATTTTAGTACTGGTTATGTTCAGATGGTTGTTCCATTGTCATAATATACCACTTAAATAACACTGTTACTTTGAGGTGTGGGCTCCCAGGTTTAGTAGCTTACTGTCATGCCTGTGGTCTGTCAAATGTGTGTTTTCCCACAAGATGGAGGCACAGCCCACGTCTCTGGGTCAGTGCCTGCGATGGTCAGTTCTCAGTAGCTGATGTCTTACACTAGGTTTGTTTTACCATCTTACAAATATGTAGCATTGATCAGGAGAAGACCTTGATGAGAGTGTGGATAAAACAGTCTAAATTCATCAACATTGCTGGAAAAACTACTCAGAAGGCACATGCTTTAAGTGCTTGGTTAGTTTGTTTACTTTTTAAAGATTGGCTATGACTTGACCTTATAGTGTTTATTGATCTATTATTTAGACTTCACGTCCAGAGGAATGGTTGGCTTACTTATGGTAAAAGTAATTTTACTTTTGGCTCCATGAGTTATAATCCTATTACTCTTAATTGATTCTGTTAAGGTAATCTTAATGTAATCTATTTTGAGTATCCTTTAATCATGTTGCCATGCTAGCTATCTCAAAAAAAAAAAAAAGATGAATTGACATACAAAACTTTAGCAGTGATGTGGCAACATTTTCCCTCGTAATCACCTTGGCATCATTGAGTTCCACATGAATTCAGTGCAGGACTGACTAGATCTCTCTGAGTTAACAAATCAAGGTGCCAAGTTCCGCTCGTTTTTTACTTCTGAATGCCAGGAAGCTTGTCCGAAAATCTTAAAATAGCGAAGGGCTCCAGAATGAATCATCTCAATTTATTTTAGGCTTTCAGTTTTCACGGAGTAATCTTACGATTCAGTTCATCTAGTTTGAGAGAAGTCTAGCCAGTGGGGCTGTGACAAATCAGTGTAGGAAACTTGATAATGTGAAGAGAGAGATGGTAAAAGCAAACTTTTAATTTTAGAACAAGATCCTCTTTATGGATGGGCTAAGTGTGTTGCCATTCAAGCAGTAATAGGCTGAATCTAGGTCCAACACAGGGACATCCATAATGAAAAGCTGCAGGATTAATTTTATTTCTTATTGATGCATAGATTGCTGTTTCATTCATATAAATAAAAAATAGAAGTATAATTGTATAGCAGCAGAAAATGCACTCAAAATATGACAATACTTTTCTCCTAAGAAAATAACATCATTTGGGAGGAAAACACCTGGTTTCTTTCTTCTTTCATTCCTGTTTAAACTGGTGCTGCCTTACTCCTTCCTCATTAATAAGTTTCCCTGTTTCCAGTGGAGGAGAAAAAATGAACCTTTCTGTTATCATTACAGAAAAGGATACTATTTATGTATATGGTCTCCCCTCTCATTTGTGATGAATTTGTGATGAGAAAGAAGCTCCCATTGCCCCTGTTTGTGTCAACATGGGACAATGATCGTGGATTTTTAAGACCCCCAATTTTCAAGAATATTAACAGTGTTATCACTCTCAGTCATTCCTCTGGAAAATGTCATTTAAAAAATCCACACATAATATGATGGTGTCCTGAGATTAAAAATTGAACTGAGGCTCTTGACTGAGGACAATTTAGGACAAGCTGTGAAGTGGATATATAATGTTTCTTTGGGGAGATGCTCTGTTCTTGGTGCACATGACAGTGCCCAGTTCACTTGGGCTAATTTGGCTCCTCTGAAATATCTCAGGCTCCTGAATTTTCCCTTTTCCCCCTGTTGCCCCCATGAATGCTTGTCCATCTTGTTGTCCATTCCCTTGGCACTGTTTCAAGGAGGCAACCGTCTAAACTGAGGACTTAAACTGATGGAATTGAGATGCAAGGAGGCTCATAAGGAGCCACTCCTTCATTTTATGTATTTATTTATTTATTTTTATTTATTTTCAAGAGAATTAAATCATTTATTTGTTACACATGATAATGGATGATACACAAGCTTCATTCCCATCTATAATTTTAGCTGGTACCCTTATTCAATTTAGATATACTGCATAGGATGTGCCAACAATCATTTTTATAACCACTAATTCCATGATTTTGCTTGGGTAATCCCTGAAGTTCACTGAAGTAATAGTGAACTTCAGGTCACAACAGTAACTATCAGTTCAACTACACCAAGGTTTCTGAAGACAATGGCTTCTCCACCCAAGCAGCTTGTATATAAATTCCAGATAGATCTTGGCATCACCCTACAGGAATTCTAATTTCACACTGTTGGGGGAAATTTACCAACATGGCTTCAGAGTAGACTAACTTTATACAGCACATTAAAAAAAAAACATTTATTCAGCGTCACGATCAGACTATTACATTTAGCAAGCAAAAACAAGGGGTGAAAAAAAAAAAAAAAAAAAAAACTGCATTAAAACCCTTTGTTGGAATGCTTTGCACTTTTCATAGAACAGAAACTAAAATAACCTGTTATACAATTAGTCACAAATACAGTTCTCGAGTTTTTTACCCATATACATAAGTATTTGTCTAAAACATGTCTTCTTCGTAGCAGCTAGGCCCTGCCACCACTGTGCTTGGCTGAGTTCACAAGTCTGTTGTTACCTGTAGCTTCCCTGTCACTTCTCTGGCTCTCCTCTGCTGCTAACCTTTGTTTCCTAATTAAAATCTTTAGCCACTGCCACAGCTACTGCCGCTACTGGAACTGTCATACACCTTGGTTTCGTGGTTTCACAAAGTATTGGCCTCCACCACCATAGGCGCCAGAGCTTCTGCCTCCAAAGTTTCCTCCCTTCATGGATCCAAAATTTAAAGACTGATTGTTGTAATTGCCAAAATCATTGTAGCTTCCACCACCTCCAAAATTGCTTCAATCATTACCATATCCGTTATAGCCATCCCCATTGCCATAATATCCACCACCACCACCACGGCTGCCACTAAAGGCCTCACGACCACAGACGTTTCCTCCATGACCAAAGTTGTCATTCCCACTGAAACTACTTCTAAGACCACCACCAAAGTTTCCAGAACCACTTCGACCTCTTTGGCTGGATGAAGCACTAACCATCTCTTGCTTTGACACAGCTTTCCTAACTTCACAGCTGTGGCCATTCACAGTATGGTATTTCTGAATGGCAGTCCTATCCATGGAGTCATGGTCCCCAAAGGTTACAAAGGCAAAGCCCCTTTTCTTGCCACTGCTTCGGCCAGTCATGATTTCAATCACTTCAATTTTTCCATACTGTTCAAAATAATCTCTTAGGTAATCATTTTATAGAAGAGAAATTGATTTCAATAGAAGTTAAGGTGTGCAAGACTTCACTACTATGTAGAGAAAGCCTTGGAGCTGGAACCTGGGTCTAGCCTATGTTCTCACAACACCTTTAATCTTTCTGAATTGCCAGTGGCTGTTAATCCCCTTCTCAAGGACGTTTACATTTTAAGAAGGGCAATTCCAGAGAACACATTCATAGACGATGAAGAAATAATGACTGGAATGGCAGTAACATCAGAGACATCAAGAAGCTGATATGGGTATTCTTTTAGGAAAGAAAAGAGGTTTTGGAATATAGGGCTTTTGGAGGCCTTCAGATCCATACTGCTTGGTGACTGTAAGATTTTCCTGACCCACCGCTGGCTACAGGTAGAAGCTTCCTCGTCTTTGCCATTTGTTCTCTAGAAGCATCTTGGGACCAGTTCGCTCATCCTTCTTCTGATTAGAAACAAAAATCTCTTACCTTACTTTCCCGACCATTAAAATTGAATAAGGCAAGATTTTCTTTCTAAATTTCCGTTGCTCCTCCAGGTTTTGTTAACTAAAATACTTGTTCTTTGAATGAAATTTGAAAATTACATAAGAGTTGGAAGAAAAAACAAAAAGACATCACCCACATGCCTGTCAAAGCAAATCACCATGGCTAGGCATGGTGGCTCGTGCCTGTAATCCCAACACTTTGAGAAGCAGAGGCAGAAGGATTGCTTGAGGCCAGGAGTTCAAGACCAGCCTGGGCAACATAATGAGACTCCATCTCTACAAAAAATTTAAAAATTAGTCAGGCATGGAAGCATATGCCTATAGTCTCAGCTACTTGGGGGGCTGAGTCAGGAGGCTGAGCCCAGGAATTTGAGGCCACCATGAGGTATGATTGTGCCACTGCACTCCAGCCTGGGTGATAGAATGAGGCCCTGTTTAAAATAAAATAAAATAAAATAAAATAAAATAAAATAAAATAAAATA
>NC_045438.1:144477800-144585586 GCF_002776525.5 Piliocolobus tephrosceles
AAAAATAGATAAACAGGTGGTGCTGGAGCAATTGAACAGTCATAAGCCAAAAAAAAGCAACATCACCATTAACTGTATTTTGCCTTTTTAAAATTCCTTTTGCAAGTTAAAGACTAATAGTAATATTTTTCTTTCTTTTTCTTTTGTTGACAACTTTTTTGAATATGAAAGTAACATATGCCCATTGAAGAAAAATTGAAGAAGGCAGAGACGTATAAAGAAGAAAGTATATTATTAATAAGCTCGCACCTAGCACTAGCCTGAGTGACCTGTTTCCTTCTAGTCTCTTAAAAAAAATTTGTATTTCCCCCATTTCACTGCTTCATCAAAAGTTAACCAGCATAAAGCTAGAAGGAGTTACTAATGTCTTTCACTCAGGTGAAATGAAGACCTTTCAATCAGTTGTTAAAATCGGCTTCAATTTGAGACAAGGCTGGGTACGGGTGAGCTCTCTTTCAAAAGGAGACTTCTGCCCAGACTTTCTCCTGTAATAGTTCTCATTTTAAAGCCCATGACAGAATATTCTGAACATGGCAAAGGTGCATTCTAAAATGTCAGGAATAATTGTAGCTTCTTTCAGCTGGGTCTCTTTTTGTCCTTTTCAGAATGCCTAGAGATGTGGCAAGCAGAGTCTGTGGTCACAGGTAGGACACTCGGTGACATATAACCTGAGGGCTCTCTTATAGAAATGATGCTCATGGCTTGAGTGCACTCCAAGGACCCAGGCCAATTACCGCTCACCATTTCTAAGCACATTCTATTGTTAATCCCGGAACACCAATGGCTTAAGTGCTCTCTCTTTTTTTAACTGTATCTCTTCCTTCTAACTAGGGGCCAAAGTGTAGTCTGAGAACACAGCATCCCTAATGGGGCAGCCTGATCACTCTTTTGGAAATGTATCTTCTGCACAATTTATTCTCTCAAACTGGGGTACACTTGTTTACCTAATGGAATCATTTACAATCTTCATTTCCTGCTCATGACAGGGGGTGCTCTCTCAGAGCTCAGGGGCAATTGCTTTCTCTACTCTTCGGCACTGACTTTTACTGAGGGGAAAAATAAAGCTTAAGACATGTGGGCATTGTCCCTACACTTGCCCGTTCTCCATGGAAAATCATGTATCCTCCATGTATTTCCCCTACTTTCTTAAATTTCCAAAGAGCACGTTGCAATGGAGAGGAATCTCTATTTTCTCTCCACTCAATACCATAGGGAAGTTTGCAAAATTTTACCCAACTCAATGACAATCAAAACTCCCATTCACCTTCTGCAGATAGCTTGCTGGCATCAGCTTTCAGGCCACAGAAATGAATGGATGCTCATTCAGACATCAGCAGACTCCTGGTGGCCACAGCCAGATGTGTCTCCCTTGGATGGAATGTCATAGGCTTTCACCTTGTTTCCATGTTAGTGGCAGGAGTGAGCCCTCTCTGAATCATGCTGGGATAATAATAACCTGTCCCAAGTGTTCTTAACAGGGCATACTTGGACTCAGTTGGGACAATCTGTCATTTTCAAAAAGTGTATCATTTCCAAGCATTCTCCTGACAGCCCCACCTCCTCCACTAAGTTGACTTTCTCTTCTCTGGTGAAGAATGAAAAAACACTATGGTCATGTGTCAGTGACAGATAAAGTGAAGGGCAACAATTTCTGACATTTGCTGCTGGGATCACCAGACAAGTGACTTAGTCTAGGCCAACACTGAATATTCTCTTCTTGCTAAGAAAGGAATGATGGGTCCAGTACATTTGACATGTACGGGCTTTGACACATGTCTCTTCTCCCCAAGAGCTAGTAACATGAGCAGCCCTAGTTTTGGATGGTTGGTTCTCGACGCATCTTGCATTTCACTCTCACTGTGCTTTCTACAAACTAATTTATTGATGTCTCTTGTCTGTCTCTCCATCCATTTTAACATCTACCACTGGATTTATATAAATTCACCCAAATAATTAAAGTATGGCAAAAATGTAGGCATGATCTGAGTGCTTTGTAAAATTGCCTTCTTGTTAAAAGAAGTCAGGCAGGAGCCTTCATTTCTTGTTTCATAGAACTGTAAATTCATCGCTCATGCCCTCTGTGGCCTGGCTTCCCTAACTCTTTAACAAAACAGATGATGCCTGTAAAATTTGTCAAGAGGAATGAAACTGACTTCAGGGAGCTGCTCCCTGTCACCTGTGGCCTAGGTTGGATTGGAGACAGGGTCCCTGGGTGAGTAAAACCAGCTTCTGGCTTTGCTCATGAGTACTTAGTATAATTTTATTTTGTATTTTTGAGACATACTTCTCCACCATAAATAAAATATCAGCCATGTTAATTTCTTCAGGTTTATTTCAGTTGTGTATTAAACTGTAAATCTCTCTTTTCATAAAGACAACGAGGGGGGCAGGTAGAGGGTCCAATACATGCCTTGATGTGGTGTTAGCATATTGACCAGTGTCTGAGGGCCTAGAAACAAAGTGATAATTAGGAGCAAATAGAACTTGCCAGAAAAGTGAGCAGTAGCTTGGTGGTTCTGATCAATCTGAAATGGACAATCTGATCAAATGGATAATCTGCTTAATGCAGATGCTGAATTGTTTTTTCCCTTGGTGACAGCAGATCCATAGCCCTTCTCAATGGAATAGGGAGATATTTGCCCTGGTGATTTAGATAATTGCATCTACTGTTCAGGTCCACCCTCCCTGGGACAGTGCATAAGATATTCACCTCCTATGTAAAACATAAATTCTAAGTATTAGAAATTCTCATCTGTGTCACTAGTCTAGGAATATTTCAAAAGAAAATCCATTGACCATTACTATTAAGGGTCCTGATACAAGGCATTTTTTATCCTTATTTATAGCAGAAATTAGCATTCCAAAGCTCATGTTTTTCTTAATATGATAGCTTTATTGTTATGTAATTCACATACTCTGCAATTCAACATTTAAAATGTACAATTCAACGACTTTTAGTAAATTTGCTGAATTAGACAATCATTATCACAATCAATTGTAGAGCATTTTCAACATCCTAAAAAGAAACCCCCTACCCAAGTTATTCCCTGTTCTCCCCACATTGCTTCTACCCCTGAAGCCCCTGCTCCTGGCTCTGAGCCCCTGGCAACACTAATTTACTTTCTGTCTCTGTGGATTTGCCTAATCTGAACATTTCATATGTGGTCGATTCTTGAGCAATGTGGAGATTATGGGTGTCAATCTCCTATGCAGTTGAAAATCTGTATATAACTTTTGACTCACCAAAAACTTAAGTACTAATAGCCTACTGTTGACCAGAAACTCTACTGATAACATAAACATAGTTGTATGTTTTATTATTATATAATATATTCTTACAATAAAGCAAGCTAGAAAAAAGAAAATATTATTAAGATAAACAAGAGAAAATATCATTACTGTTCATTAGGTGGAAGTGAATCATCATAAAGGTCTTCATCCACATTGTCTTCACCTTGAGTAGGCTGAGGAGGAGGAGAAGACAAGGGGTTGGTCTTGCTGTCTCAAGAGTGGCAGTGGCAGAGGTGGAGGCGGGGGAAGGGGAAGCAGGAGGAATAGGTACACTTGGTGTAACTTTTATTGAAAATAACCTGTCTATGAGTTCAAACCTCTGTTGTTCAAGGGTCAGCTGTAAATGGAATCATATAGTATGTGCTCTTTTGTTATTGATTTCTTTCACAAAGCATAATGTTTTCAAGGTTCACCTATGTTTAGCATGTATATATACCCTTTATTTAGCCATCACTAGATAATCTTGATTATTTACATTAAGTTTTTAGTTTCACACTGATATGGTTTGGCTGTGTCCCTACCCAAATCTCATCTTGAATTGTAACTCCCACAATTCCTATGTGTTGTGGGAGGAACCAAGTGGGAGGTAATTGAACCATGGGGCAGATGTTTCCTGGGCTGTTCTAGGGATAGTGAATAAGGCTCATGAGATCTGATGGTTTTAAAAATGGTAGTTCCCCTGCCCAAGCTCTCTCTTTGCCTGCCACCATCCATGTAAGACATGACTTGCTCCTCCTTGCCTTCTGCCATGTTGTGAGGCCTCCCCAGCCATGTGAAACTGTAAGTCCATTAAACCTCTTTTATTTCCCAGTCTTGGGTATGTCTTTATCAGCAGAATGAACACAGAATAATACACACAGAGTCTCACATAAATAATCCTGACTATATTATTCTTCTCTAAGTTTTTTTTTTTACTTTAAAAATTCTGAAAACATTATTTCTTTTGAGAGATTAAAAACAATATTTTTTAAAAATATCAGAATTATACTGGAATTACCCTTATTTACTTAATACAAAAAATAGTAATTTCTAAATAGTTTTTAGATTTATTCACCCATTGTCTTTTTAAAAAACATTACCCTATAGTCCTTTTATTTTATTTTAATTAAAAAATTATTTTTTTGTTTTGTTTTAGTAGTTTTTGGGGAACAGGTGGTTTTTGGTTATATGGATAACCATATATAGTTTAAACCATATTAGTTTAACTGGGTCCCATCTATGTATTTTTGGTTTTGTTGCATTTGCTTTTGGGTTTTTGGACATGAATTCTTTGCCTAAGCCAACATCTAGAAGAGTTTTTTGATGTTTTCTTCTAGACTTTGTATAGTTTTAGGTCTTAGATTTAATTCTTTGATCCATCTTGAGTTGATTTTTATGTAAGGTAAGAGATGAGGATCCAGTTTCATTCTTCTCCATGTGGCTTGCCAATTATCCCATGGGTCAATTGTTGAATAGGGTGTCCTTTCCCCAGTTCATACTTTTTTTTTGCTTTGTTTGCTTAGTGGTGATTTCTGAGATTTTGGTGGACCCATCACCCAAGTGGTGTACACTGTACTCAGTGTGTAGTCTTTAATTCCTCACCCCTCTCCCACACTTTCTCCCATGAATCTGAAGTCCATTATATCATTCTTAGGCCTTTGCATCCTCATACCTTAACTTCCACTTATAAGTTAGAACACATGATATTTGTTTTTCCATTTCTGAATTACTTCACTTAGAACAATGGTCTCCAATTCCATCCAGGTTGCTGTAAATGCCATTATTTCATTCATTTTTATGGCTGAGTAGTTTCCATGGTGTATGTGTGTGTGTGTGTGTGTGTGTATTTGCAATATATATTTTGACCCACAAAAATGTATATATATGAATGACTTCTTTATATAATGACTTCTTTTCCTCTGGGTAGATATCCAGTAGTGGGATTGCTGGATCAAATGGTAGTTATACTTTTAATTCTTTAAGAAATATCTATACTGTTTTCTATAGTGGTTGTACTAGTTTACATTCCCAACAGCAGTGGAATAGTGTTCCCTTTTCACCACATCTTTGCCAACATGTATTACTTTTGCATTTTTAAATCATAGCCATTCTTGCAGGAGTAAGGTGATATCTCATTGTGGTTTTAATTTGCATTTTTCTGATAATTACTGATGTTGAGCATTTTTTTTTCCATATGATTCTTGGCCATTTGTGTATCTTCTTTTAAGAATTGCCTATTCATGTCATTTGCACACTTTTTGATGGGATTGTTTTTTGTTTGCCGATCTGTTTGAGTTCCTTATGGATTCTGGATATTAGTCCTTTGTCAGATGCATAGTTTATGAATATTTTTTGCCCACTCTGTGGGTCACTTATTTACTCTGCTGATTATTTCTTTTGCTCTGCGGAAACTTTTTATATTAATTAGGTCCCGTCTATTTATTTTTGGTTTTGTTGCATTTGGTTTTGGGTTTTTGGACATGAATTCTTTGCCTAAGCCAACATCTAGAAGAGTTTTTTTGATGTTGTCTTCTAGACTTTTTATAGTTTTAGGTCTTAGATTTAATTTTTTGGTCCATCTTGAGTGGATTTTCATATAAGGTGAGAGATGAGGATCCAGTTTCATTCTTCTCCGTGTGGCTTGCTGATTATCCCAGGGTTAATTGTTGAATAGGGTGTCCTTTCCTCACTTCATACTTTTGTTTGCTTTGTCGAAGATAGTTGGCTGTAAGTATTTGGCTTTACTTCTGGGTTCTCTATTACAACAGTTGTTGTAAAAGGGATTGAATTCTTGATTTGACCCCCAGCTTGGTCAATGTTGGTGTATAGCAGTGCTACTAATTTGCATACATTGATTTTATATCCTGAAACTTTATGGAATTCATTTATCAGATCTAGGAGCTTTTTGGATGAGTCTTTAGAGCTTTCTAGGTGTATGATTATACCATTAGTGAACAGCAACAGTTTGACTTCCTCTTTACCAATCTGGATGCCCTTTAATTCCTTCTCTTGTCTGATTACTCTGGCTAGTATATTCTTTTTAAATCTGAAGTTCAAATTAGAAACATCTAACTTCTCAGGAGAGTGTTTACATGCTTTGGTTACTTCAAAAACTTCACTCGTTTAGGTAAAACTTAGTAGTTTCCCAAATTTGGAGAGATTATCCAAGCAGAACAGACTCCCCAAACAATTTATAGCCTACTCATCTAAAAGTTTGTGGAGGCTTTTTTATTTTTCCCATAAGAAGTAAATAAAAAGAGATATACCAAAATTATAGTTTGGAGATTAGAATAATTTCCTTTTCTAGTGGCATATTTTTCTTTCTGTGCATTCTCTGATGTTCACTTCTGGTTAATACAATGACCATTGGTATACAAAAGCCATGATAATTGTAACCACAGACTTCAGACTTCACAGAAAGACCAAAGCTGTTTGAAGGTACTCACTTCCTGGTCCACTTATCAAATTTTTGAAGACTATATGTTACAGTCAACAGTGCAAGTAAGTGACTATAAAGAACAAATGACCAACACACTGAAGCTGAAATTTCATGCAGACAAATCCAGTCTATTTATCCTTATTTGCATCTGCTTTTATTTGAGTCCTTCCCAGGCACCTTTTTGAACAAACAGTGAGTAAGTGGGATGAGAGGAGAATAAACACCCTCTAACCAGATCCATACCTGACTATAGCTAAGTCAAAGATCAGGCCAACTAAAATGAAAATCATAAACATGGAATAGAAAATTCTGATTATGAAGCCAGGTGAGCTCAAAAAGACTTTCTTTAACATTATTACAGGACGTAGAGCTGTAATTAAAATAAGGAGCCAACGTAATAGGGCCAGTACTTAATTCTATTAGTATTGGAGAAGTAATTAATAGGAAAATATGCACACTGTGCATGTTATCTTGTATGTGATGATTTGTGGGACCATCTAATTCATGGTGAACCAAAGAGTTCATGGATCCACAGAAGGCTAAATTGTATTGCCTGGTATAAAATCTAACTGGGCAGTTTAAAATTTATGACTGCCAGCACAATATGCTTCCAGGAAATGAAAGTGGTGTGTATTGTTACACAAAGATTGTTTTATAAGATACCTGGTGTATCCTTCATATGTAGAGTGACTTTCTTTCCTATGTTTTCTTTTTTTCCTTCAATATAGAATAGAGAGAATAAATACATTATTGTAATTTTTTGAGCTCTACAATAAACATTTAGGTTTAGTATAGATTAAGAAGCAAAAAGTGAATGAACAGCATTTTTTGGTATGAAATCTTTAAAAATGTCCATTTATTTATTTGGGAACCAAAGAACTTTTACAATAGAAAGAATGTTTTCCCATATATTCTTATCATACCAAAGGCTTTTGATATTAGGAAATGTAGTTTTTTAATTGTCTTCTTGGTTACTGGAAAGGTGATATAATTGGAATCTTGGACTAGATAGGAATATTGATTGGGGGTTTGATTTTGATGCATGTTTTATTTTGTTATACATCAGTAACCATTGCAAAAATATTCTCCTGGCAGTAAGAGCATTAAATCTCAAGAAGCATAAGATGCAATTTGTGTCAACTGCCTCACTCTAGATGCTGTGCTAAGACAACATTGCCCTAAGTGCTTTGAGCAATCATCCTTAACTGAAAAGGCTATGCTAACCACACTGTAAAATGAGTTGGTTCAAAATGAGCAAGCTGGAATAAGAGATGATTTAGTTTCATGATCCACTCGGAACCTGGGGTATATTCAAAATCAGCTACGGACTGTTGGATGTTATTAGAAGCATGTAGCTCACTAGGTTAAACCTGCAGTCATATTTTCACAAATAAGCCTGCTGGGAGTCAGTGGCCATTAGTGGCTCAGTGATGCTACAAATGGCTTTTCAGCTGCGAGTCACTTCCTGTGCTATTTCCAAAATAGTGTAAAAAGGTGTAAAGAGCAGGAAACGAGGGGCTACTTTTATCTTCTTTAAAAGGTATTATATGAAAGACAGAGTTTGCTTTGAAGCATCTCTAGTCTGTGGGACTCCTGAGAGGACAGGGGCTACCTTTCTCTTCTCTTCATAACTGCAAGGATGGCCTTCTGGAATTCACTAGGGATTGAAGTGTTGTTTCCTGTACTTCTTTTTTTTTTTTTTTTTTTTAACTGATAGTCCGAGTGTGTCATCTATTTTTGAGTGTCTTTTCTTTATCTATATTGTATTAGGTATTAACGGAGTTGGGGAAAACTGAAAAAAAAGAAGTCATGGTCATTGACCTCAGGACGCTTATAATGTGGTTCTCTTAGTCGAGAAACACTGAGATCAAATGTTTTCAAATGATACTGATATTTTTTGGAACCTAGCGTGTGGTTGTTTACCCAGAACTCTAGTCAGTGCAGAGGACAGATTGGGAATCCAGAGTCTCCAATCAAGGTGAAATAAAAGACAGAACCTATTTCCTCCCTTTCTGTCATCTGCTACCATAAGTTTTGGTTGATTCTATGACAATAATACTTTTCATCATAATGCTTACACTGTAATAGTTGTGAACAGATTAATCAGAAACACCTGTAAAGCTGTGGCAGATCAATGTTTCTTGGAGTTACAGAGGAAATGTTAAAGTTTTTGCGTTCTGCCAAATTATGGTGGTGGTGATGGGAGAATCAATTTTCATGTTGGATGCCAGTAAAGAGGGATATTCTTTTTTTTTTTTTTTATTATACTTTAAGTTCTAGGGTACATGTGCATAACGTGCAGGTTTGTTACATATGTATACCTGTGCCATGTTGGTGTGCTGCACCCATCAACTCGTCAGCACCCATCAATTCATCATTTATATCAGGTATAACTCCCCAGTGCAATCCCTCCCCCCTCCCACCTCCCCATTATAGGCCCCAGTGTGTGATGTTCCCCTTCCCGAGTCCAAGTGAACTCATTGTTCAGTTCCCACCTATGAGTGAGAACATGCGGTGTTTGGTTTTCTGTTCTTGTGATAGTTTGCTAAGAATGATGGCTTCCAGCTGCATCCATGTCCCTACAAAGGATGCAAACTCATCGTTTTTTATGGCTGCATAGTATTCCATGGTGTATATGTGCCACATTTTCTTAATCCAGTCTGTCACTGATGGACATTTGGGTTGATTCCAAGTCTTTGCTATTGTGAATAGTGCTGCAATAAACATACGTGTGCATGTGTCTTTGTAGTAGAATAATTTATAATCCTTTGGGTATATACCCAGTAGTGGGATGGCTGGGTCATATGGTACATCTAGTTCCAGATCCTTGAGGAATTGCCATACTGTTTTCCATAATGGTTGAACTAGTTTACAATCCCACCAACAGTGTAAAAGTGTTCCTATTTCTCCACATCCTCTCCAACACCTGTTGTTTCCTGATTTTTTAATGATTGCCATTCTAACTGGTGTGAGATGGTATCTCATTGTGGTTTTGATTTGCATTTCTCTGATGGCCAGTGATGATGAGCATTTTTTTCATGTGTCTGTTGGCTGTATGAATGTCTTCTTTTGAGAAATGTCTGTTCATGTCCTTTCCCCACTTTTGGATGGGGTTGTTTGTTTTTTTCTTGTATATTTGTTTGAGTTCTTTGTAGATTCTGGAAATGAGCCCTTTGTCAGATGAGTAGATTGCAAAAATTTTCTCCCATTCTGTAGGTTGCCTGTTCACTCTGATGGTAGTTTCTTTTGCTGTGCAGAAGCTCTTTAGTTTAATGAGATCCCATTTGTCAATTTTGGCTTTTGCTGCCGTTGCTTTTGGTGTTTTAGACATGAAGTCCTTGCCCGTGCCTATGTCCTGAATGGTACTACCTAGATTTTCTTCTAGGGTTTTTATGGTAATAGGTCTAATATTTAAGTCTCTAATCCATCTTGAATTAATCTTCATATAAGGAGTAAGGAAAGGATCCAGTTTCAGCTTTCTACTTATGGCTAGCCAATTTTCCCAGCACCATTTATTAAATAGGGAATCCTTTCCCCATTTCTTGTTTCTCTCAGGTTTGTCAAAGATCAGATGGCTGTAGATGTGTGGTATTATTTCTGAGGACTCTGTTCTGTTCCATTGGTCTATATCTCTGTTTTGGTACCAGTACCATGCTGTTTTGGTTACTGTAGCCTTGTAGTATAGTTTGAAGTCAGGTAGCGTGATGCCTCCAGCTTTGTCCTTTTGACTTAGGATTGTCTTGGCAATGCGGGCTCTTTTTTGGTTCCATATGAACTTTAAAGCAGTTTTTTTCCAATTCTGTGAAGAAACTCATTGGTAGCTTGATGGGGATGGCATTGAATCTATAAATAACCTTGGGCAGTATGGCCATTTTCACGATATTGATTCTTCCTATCCATGAGCATGGTATGTTCTTCCATTTGTTTGTGTCCTCTTTGATTTCACTGAGCAGTGGTTTGTAGTTCTCCTTGAAGAGGTCCTTTACATCCCTTGTAAGTTGGATTCCTAGGTATTTTATTCTCTTTAAAGCAATTGTGAATGGAAGTTCATTCCTGATTTGGCTGGATATTCTTTTTTTGGATGATATATGCTTTTCCTTTAATTTGTGTATTCATAAATGTTTATTGTGCACCTAATATTACCTGATGAACTAGACGAGACAGTTCCTTTTCGTGGAGCTTATGTTCTGAATATGCACAACATGATTGGTAAAAAAGAACGTGGATATAAAATTAGAGAGAAATCACTTTCAGTTGAACAGCAGGTAGCCTACTTTGCATAGCATGTGGGAAAGAATAAATCTCTATACACATCAATCAATATTGTCTTGGTATGGAAGAGAAAAGTAGTCTCGACAACAATTCCAGTCACATATTATAAAAAAATTAAAACCTCTACCAACAAAGAGAACCTCAGTGTTTTACTCATGTGAACAAACATTGTGGGTTCTTTATGTATCTGCAATGTTTTCACTCCTCAGGATAACACTGTGGCAGCTTTAGAGATGCATACCATTTATTGGATACAAACTGTAACCTCATTCAAATATATGTTATCAGTAGCCTTTTCAAATAGCCTTTATAGAGCTTGATCACTGTGACTACTATGATCTCATTTCTCAGGTTGACCACAAAGTAATTTTTAGTGGGGCAGGCTTGAGTTATACTTACGTATAAAATAAATCTTGTAATTTTGATACAGCAAGGGAGTGGGCCCCAGCCTTTGGCTCATAGCCATCTGCTCCTTCTCACCTGCAATGTGTTTTTTGTTTGTTTGTTTGTTTTGTTTTTTCTCTTTTTTGAGATTGAGTCTCTCTCGCTCTATTGCCTAGGCTGGAGTGCAGTGGCACCATCTCAGCTCACTGCAACCTCTGCCTCCCAGGTTCAAGTGATTCTCCTGCCTTAGCTTCCTGAGTAGGATTATAGGCATTTGCCACCATGCCCAGTTAATTTTTATATTTTTAGTAGAGATGGAGTTTCACCATTTTGGCCAGGCTGGTCTCGAACTCCTGACCTCAAGTAATCTGCCCGCCTTGGCCTCTCAAAGTGCTGAGATTACAGGTGTGAGCCACCGCGCCCGGCTGCAATGTGGTTCTTACACATAAAAAGCCTCATTTTAAAATCTAGTGTCTGTGGTCAGTCTCTGTTTCCACAAAGTGAGCTCTAAACTATTACACTAGCAAATAAGACAGACTGTGAAATAAAAAGTGCCCAAATCAAGTGATGAAAACACAATGTAAGACTGACATAGCAAAGAAGAAGATGAGAAGGTCCTGCAGGAAGAGAATGCAAAATGGATTGCGTCAGAGGCCATTCCTTTAAGTAAATGGGCTGTGAATATCTACCAAATCCAGCTGTAAAGCATATTCAGACTGTGCTGTACAACACTGCTTGAGGTATTTCTAAAGTAAAATGAATATAAAAGATCTGTCTTTCTCAATGGACACTTTTATTTTATTCATAAAATCTCCAGTAAAAGATCTTTTCAGGTATTGTAGCTACTCTGATTAGAGACAACTGTACCTTGTCTAGTGTCTCTAATGGATCCACCAGCTGAGCCACATCAGTTACAGAACTCTGTCATAAAAAGATATCCTGAGTAAGCTGCAGAAATCATTATTACCACTGTTGAAAGGGTGGTGACAACAATCATTTGCAGTTCTTTATGAAAGCTTTGCTCCTTTTAGTTTTATATTCTTCCCCAAACAGTATCTACACATGTATCAGTGATAAATTCTGAGCCTTGTTCAAATCAACCAGCACTGGTCTTCAACATGATAGAAAGAGTAGCAGAGGCTGGACAAAAATGACTTATTTCAATTCTTGTTTTTTTAACTGATGCCAATTTCTATAAATTATTTTTATAGTAGCATATATAGTACTGCATACCATGGTAAACTGGAAGGGATTTGATGTTTTATGGGGGTTTAAGAAACGTTGTTATACTTCCTTTATGTCGTATTTTATTATGGAATAGAAACAAAATCACAGTTATTGAATTTGGTTAAAATTTCCCAAATTGAATTTGCATATAATTTCCGCTCAGAATTTTTAATGATACATTTGAGCTTGCTTATGTGAACATTATCATTTCATATCAGGTTCTATATTTGAAATGGCTAATGAAACTACTGACTGAGACTCTTTAATAATAATCTTTTTCAATTCTTAAGAGTTATCATGTAAAAGAATTTTTTTGGACAAGTAGGTGATATAAAATTTAAAGCCTCTCTTACAGTCATTCAAAAATGTGTAACGTTCAACATATATGTTGAGTCCAAAATTCATCCTATTTCATTAATAAATATAATGATGAAATTTCTTGTGATAAAGTGAATGGATTGTGAATTTTATAGTATTTTTATATCAAGTTTTTCAAAATAAAGATCAACTTAATTTGCTGAAGGCCCATGTGATTGTTAAAGCAGTCACTTTAGAGCTGGCTTGGATGTCACTAAAAGGTCATATCCGTCACAAAAGGATAGATATGATTAGCAGATGTGAACACAGAGATTTGAGGCTCCTTCCTGGACCTGCGGGACAGCCTGTCTTTATTTCCCACTTACCTAAGCCACATTTTCTGATCCTCAAGAACCTAGAAAATTAACTCCTTCATGGCTCCCTGTCCACAGTGGCAGCAGTGTGATCTCAGCTGGCTGCTGAACTGCATATTCACATGGTCATCTTGGCCAGTGCTATCATTTAAATGATGGAGTCCCTTCCAAAAATTATGTTAAAGCTTAACCCCTGATGCAACAGTATTAGGAGATGTGGCCTTTAGGTGGTGATTAAATCATTAGGGCTCTGCCCTCGTTAATGGAATTAGCATCCTTCAAAAACTGTGAGGTTGAAGGGAGCACCCTCTCTGTCCCTTAAGCCATGTGAGGACACAGCATCCCTTCTCTCTGGAAGATGTAGCAATAGGCCCCATCTTCAAAGCAGAGAGCAGCCCTCAGCTAATATCATCTTGCCAGAGCCTTGATCTTGGGCTTCCCAGCCTCCAGAATCATGAGAGATAAATTTTTATTCTTTATAAATGTCCCAGTTTCATATATTTTTGTTACAGTAGTAGAAATAGACTAAGTGAGTCAGAATCAGAACATTGTGGAGCAGGCAGCATGTGTTAGATGCCCTCATTGTGAGTGCTGGCTATGGGCATCAGCTTAGCACCATCCGATGCCCCTATCCTCAGGATGTCTTCTGAGCAGCCCCAGGCAAGACCTCCCACTGCTGCAGAAATTTGGTCCAGGGGCTCCCACAACCCATGCCCTGATTGTTCACCTTGAGGGCTGATGGAATCAGCCCCCATTTAACTCTAATCTTTCCAAGTTCACAATTAGGATGGCACTTGAAATACTCTGCTGTGAGCAGGGACTTTCAAGTGTTTAAAATTGTGACCTACAGACCTCCTGAGGACCTACCTTTCCACTGATGTATACATCTGAAATAAAAGTTTTAGACCCTATGCTTACTCATATTTTCAATTCTATTCTATTTCAAATTGTAAAATGCTAATTGTGATACACTAAATCAGTTTTGCAATCTGAAATTTAAAGGGTCATAATCTGGAATTTGAAAAATACACACTAAGCAAATAATGAAATGTGGATTTTATCTCGTGTAATAACTTGGATGGATCTCAGATATCTCAGAGTAGGAGGGATATTTTCCAAAATGGTGGCTATAATAGAGTCATGGCTGATTTTTATTGCTTTTCTTTGGGATTTCCAGTATTTTTCCATACCTTCTAATATAAACATTCAGTTATTTAACAATCAGTGCACTTTATACAGTGTGTTAATTCTGTTCAGTGAGTTTAAGCTTTATTTCTGATTTTTTTCTCTCTTGAAAATTCTTCAAGTGTTAGCTAATCCCATGAAAATTATTTTTTTCCATTAAACACTTTAATATTTATTCACTTGTTTTTATTCCAATGATATAAGATTGAATTTACATGGAAAATTACCTCTCAGCTACAAAGCAGGACTTATCTGAACAAAGCCCAAATGTGAGCTGATGGTTGTTCTGGTCATTCTACTGGATGGCATTCCAGTGCAAGGCAGTGTGGAAGAAATTAAATCTGTGTGCCATTAAACACATGCACACGTATGTTTATTCCAGCACTATTCACAATAGCAAAGACTTGGAATCAACCCAAATGTCCATCAGTGACAGACTGGATTAAGAAAATGTGGCACATATACACCATGGAATACTATGCAGCCATAAAAAAGGATGAGTTTGTGTCCTTTGTAGGGACATGGATGCAGCTGGAAACCATCATTCTTAGCAAACTATCACAAGAACAGAAAACCAAACACCGCATGTTCTCACTCATAGGTGGGAACTGAACAATGAGTTCACTTGGACTCGGGAAGGGGAACATCACACACTGGGGCCCATCATGGGGAGGGGGGAGAGGGGAGGGATTGCATTGGGAGTTATACCGGATGTAAATGACGAGTTGATGGGTGCTGACGAGTTGATGGGTGCAGCACACCAACATGGCACAAGTATACATATGTAACAAATCTGCATGTTATGCACATGTACCCTAGAACTTAAAGTATAGTAATAATAATAATAATAATAATAATAATAATAAAAGTAGAAATATTTTGTCTTCAGGAAGTAAAACAAATGATCCAGTTGGAGCTAGTTATTTTAAATCTACAGTGGCTTTGCCAAATAAGCTGCCCCCACAGAGTACTTGCTGAGTAGGACATCATAGTTAATGAAGCATTTTGGTTATTCCTTAATATTGAAAAAGTTGATACTCCATTGCCAGCTTAAACATTTTTTTCTCTTTTTCTTTCTGATTTGGAGAGGCTGAATTTGAATTTCTCATAGTCAACATTCATAATCAATTATTACATAAAGTAATTATGGCCTAAAACATGTATACTAACGGTGGCAATTTTGAAAAACAAGTGCAAATGAAAAGAAAAATGACCGGGAGGGACATTTACCAAAATAATGACTGCAGTAGACTCATGGTGACTTTTATTCTTTTTCTTTGATCTATCCAGTATTTTCCACACCTTCTACCATAAACATTTAGTTATTTAATAATCAGAAGCAATTATCAAAAGACTAAAATAAATTCAGCTTCTGACAAGTTTTGAACAATAATTTGCTTATTCTTTTGACAATATATAATAAAAATCACCACAACTATAGTATGAAATAATACCTTACAAATATCTTTGAAAAGCTCAAAAGATTTTATTTCCTTGCCTTTGAGTTGCAAGCAGTATTTAGTTTGAAACTAAGAGATAGGTTCACTGTTATTTCAATATGTGTAAGCATTTCCAAATGTCCATGAACTCCTCACAATAATTGGGCAAATAATCTCAAACATAACTTGAAATCAGGATTTTATTAATTTCTACTCTTCACACATTCTTTAGTTGAACAGTAAATATAAAGTTTGGATTGAAAGAAGTTAAGACTAATTTTTAAACACACTTATCAAACTGTATACATACAAGGGGGCTTTATACTCTAAGTAATTATTTGTATTGCTGTAATTCACATCTATAAATTCTATCTTAGACACTCCCTGAGAGCTAGTTTATGATGCCTGCTTGGGCTCAAATGGTTTTTGCCAACATGTTATCTACTACTTTATCAGACTTGGCTTTCAAATATCTTTGACAAGTCCCTGCCCCCACAAAAATCAGATCTGTTCTCAAAGGATGAAAATTAGCCCCAGCATTCTTGCCTGTCCTCAAGTTTGCCATGTGTACTGCATGTTCTGAAATGCCCTTCCCATTCTCTCTGTCTCTGTAAAGCTCTCACTTGTCCTTTGACCTCTAGAACCTCCTGGTGAGAACTGGTTGTGTTCTGTGCTGCTGTAACAATTGCTTAACACCTCAGTGATAGCACGTATCTCTTCTACTCCATTTTCATGTGTCTTTATTCTTCATATGGTTTATAGGTTTCTTGATATTTTGGTGCTTTGAATCTTCAGTCTCTATCAAAATTCCTGGTTCGTGATAGTTTTTGACAATTACTTTTCAGCAAATTAAAAATATTATAAAGATAATAAAACAGGAGGATTAGTAGGCATGCATTGAGTACTAGAAGTATCTTTGAATAAGTGTAGCATGACGTTCGTTTACTACTTCCAAGGGACACGATATTTATAAGAATATTTGCATTTTAAATTTTAGTTTAAAAAAACAATTGTTTTGCCTGCAATTCCAGCACTTTGGGAGGCTGAGGCAGGTGCATCACCTGAGGTCAGGAGTTCCAGACCAGCCTGGCCAACATGGTGAAACCCCATCTCTACTAAAAATACAAAAAATTAGCCAAGTGTGATGGTGGGCACCTGTAATCCCAGCTACTCAGGAGGCTGAGGCAGGAGAATCACTTGAACCCAGGAAGCAGAGGTTGTGGTGAGCTGAGATCACACCACTGCACTCCAGCCTGGGTGACAGAGCTAGACTCAGTCTCAAAAAAAAAATTAAAAAAAAAAACACTGTTTCATGTTTAAACTTATTCTTCCCCAGTGTCTGTTCTGGGCAAGGCAGTATCTTGAGTGCCAACAGGCAATGTCCAGTTCCTATTCCCAAGGTATTTATAATGTA
This sequence comes from Piliocolobus tephrosceles, assembly GCF_002776525.5. Classification (NCBI taxonomy): domain Eukaryota; kingdom Metazoa; phylum Chordata; class Mammalia; order Primates; family Cercopithecidae; genus Piliocolobus; species Piliocolobus tephrosceles. The sequence goes on from NC_045438.1 coordinate 144,495,102, forward strand.
AAGAGTTAATAATTGTTTGCTTGAAAATATTATTGTATATGTTAAGTGCCAAAGAACATAAATAATAAATGCTGTAATTTGATCAGAGGATGGAAAGCCCACTAAGGGATAGGTAAGTCAGGGAAACATTCTCCAAAAAAGGAGGATGCAATTTGACTCCGAAAGCCTAGAAAATGCATGAGATTTGACGTGTGTGTGCGCACATGTGCGTAAGGCATAAGGGACCATCAGCCAATGTGTCTTTCTGGATTTTGAGAAAGCTGAACTCCTTTATGGCACAATTCTGGCATGAATAAGAGGGAAGGGGCCAGGTCTTTTGTTGACACATACATGTTACAGCAGTTCTTTCTAAACCATTATAACCCATAGTGGTGACTAAAGGGAGATTCTTAATGTGTAGTGAGAGAAATGTAGAAAATGTAACATCTTTCCTGGAGAAAACCTAAAGTTCAGAAGATGTGTTGTGAAAAGAAAGGAAGGCAGATACCTGAGATGTGCAGAGTGGAAATGCTGTGCAGAGGACTTTTTAATGCTGTGCAGAGGACTTTTCTTTGAGATGGACCCGTCACTAAGAAAAGAGACACACCTGGAGAAAAGTGAATGCTTTGGGCAGTAGACTCTTTTTTACTTCCTGCTTTCCTAAAATAGTGATTTTTCAAAGAAGATTTCATGCTTCAGACACATACCTGGTTCAAAGGAAGTTGGGCTTCAGAAAAGCTGAGGGGGTGTGGATGACATAGAAAGGGTGCTGCCTAGAAGATAGCTCTTCATTCTGACAGTGAGAGTGGTGAATATTTTAAGACGCAAAAGGGGTGATGGATGAGATGCAGAAAATGACTCGCTCTTTGCCAAGTGACTGTGAATGAGCTGCAAAGATGTTCAGTTCAGGAAGCTGAGAGATTGTGTCACCCACCAGTACCATTTGTAGACTTCAAATACATTTGATGCTACTTTGGTTTGTCAATCTTTGTCAATCATTTTGGAAATTATTTCAACCTGGGTATTTATTTGTTTTCTTGAGACGGAGTTTCACTCTTGCTCAGGCTGGAGTGCAAGGGCATGATCTCAGCTCACTGCAACCTCTGTCTCTTGGGTTCAAGCGAGTCTCCTGCCTCAGCCTCCCAAGTAGCTGGGATTATAGGAATGCACCACCATGCCCGGCTAATTTTGTATTTTTAGTAGAGACGGGGTTTCTCCATGTTGGTCAGGCTGGTCTCGAACTCCCAACCTTGGGTGATCTGCCTGCCTCGGCCTCCCAAAATGCTGGGATTACAGGCATGAGCCACTGCGCCTGACCCAACCTGAATATTTGTAAAGAAGTCCTGTTGTATAATGAGTCAGAATGCGCTGAGTTCTCATCCACTTCTAACACGTGATCTTGGTATGTCACCTATGTTTTCTGCACCTCAGTTTCTTCATTTTGAAAATTAGAGATTATGCTTATGCTCTAGGGTCACTGTGATGATTAGAGAAAATGTATGCAAAATGCCCACTGTTATGGTTGGCACATAGAGACACACAATAATAGGGAGTAATGACAATGTAGATGGAAATAATACTGTAAAGTGGGTAATGTAAGGCTTGCCATGATGGTCTGTTTTTCTAGGACTGTGGCTTTGAGTTAGGGAAATGTGCTCTCCCCACAAAGAATCTCAGGTCCTATGTGTCAGAGGTCCCTCAGCATTGGGGTCTCACCCTGTGCTTTCTCTTCTGGTGTGTCCATGGCCCCTGAATGGCAGCACTGGGGTGGGCATTCAGGAGTTGCTCAGTAGCACTCTTGTGCCTCCTCCTACTCCAAAGCACTGGTTCAGTGGTTACAGGGCGTGTGCCCACATCCAAGAGCAAGTGCAGACGTCTCTTCTTACTCATCCAGTTTCTCCATAGCCTCTCCCAGATTAAGGAAGAAGTTAAGTAGTCATGTGTACATGCCCTCCCAGTGGCTGCCTCTCACACAGGGAGCTCAGAGCTGAAGGAGACAATTCTGCTCCACCTGTCTCTGAAGTTGAGTCATCCTCTTACACGTATTAATGAAAATTTAGAGGCTCTGCAGGCTTTGCAAATTACTTCCCTTCACTTCGAAAGCAATTTGAATCCCAGATGAAATAAAAGTTCCTGTCTGAAGTAAAACAGGCTCACTGTTTAAGTAAAACAAAACTCTACTGCTGGCAGAAGAACACATATTCCCTCCCTAGTTCATGCTCTTTGTAAATCTTGAAGGCATCAGGGAAGGCAGGGTATAAAAATATTTCTTTAAAATACTGAAATAAAAATAAACATTGAATAGACTATTAGGTATAACATATGTATTTATCAGAGTTCTAATGAGATTTACTAACATTTTCAGATTAATGAAATTATAGTATTTTATATTTACCAGAAATTTATCTATAAAATATGTGTCAGCAGATGTTTGGGAATAGGGCTAAGCAATTGGGGAGTGTGGGTATAATACCACCAGCTTCTTTAGATTCTAAACTAGCAAGATTAGAGATCTTTTTAAAAAACATCTATTCTGTTTGTTTATTACTTTAAAATTACATTTATGTCTTCAATAAGGAAAACATTTACATGGTTTAATATTCAAGTCATATGAAAGTTACACAGGGAAAAGGTTTTCTTCATAACCCTTTTCCTCAGGCTCCAAGTGACCTTCACAGAGATAACTCATCTGGTCAGTTTCTTGTATATCTTTGTAGACATGTTTTATGTGAATACAAGCAAGTATGTGTGTGTCTATGTGTGTGATTTTGCGAGACATTGCCAAAGAACTCTCTATAGAGATTGTACCAATTTGCAATACCACCAGCAAAGTGTAAAAGTCCTTATTTCTCTACATTGTTGCCAAATTTACTCCTTGGCTGATCAGCATGCAATTCTGCCTTTGTCCTTCCCTCACTGGAACACCACTCAACCCCCAGAAAGCAAATTTTACTCTGTTCTCCTTCCAGAAGTCCTATATCTTTTCTGTCATTTTCACTCCTTCAGGATATTTTTACTTAGTAGAAACAAAGTGTTTTTTGAAATCAGAACTATTTAAAAATTCTAAACAGTACTATGCATTCATGAACTTGGCTTCTGCAGGCGGGTTGCCTGGATTTGAATCTTACTAGTTGTGTGAGTTTAGAAGAGTTATTTAATCTCTTAGAACCTCAGTTTCTTCATGTAAAATGGGGTATATAACTTGCCTTGCTGACAAGATGGTTGAAACAAATGAAACAATGTGTATGAAATGTCTGGAGTTGGAAAGATGCATAAAAGATAATAAGGATAGTTGCTATTGTTGTTGGTGCTATTATTAACATAAACTGTGTCATGTGCCATTCAGTGGAGTATGTGCTATACATAAATATACTTTAACTAAATGTTGGTGGCAACAAATAAATCTCACGTTTTAAAGGAGAACTCTGATCCTTGAATATAAAAAAATCCTATGACAAAGAATCAGAGTAATTTAGAAGATAAACACTGATGTTGGGGTCACTTTATGTTTGTTGACTGAAAAAGATCACAAGGAAAAGGTGTTGATCAAGCAAAAGTAAGTTTATTAGACTTGTTGCAATAAAGGAAGACACTAAGATAGTGACTTTACAATGTCTCAGTAGGAGCAAGTCAGGGGAGGGTATTTCTAGGGATTTGGGGGGACTGGGCTGGGTACTTTTAAGTGGATTTTGCAAGGTTGGTAACTAACTAGTGGAACTACACAGAATTTCCGACAAATGGCTTTGGACTGGTGAGCATAGGTGAGGGTAGGTGTCTTGAAGCAGCATTGTGTGTCAACTGTTAGCTTCATAAGTTAAAATCAGTTTAATTGGTTTACACTCTTACCAACCAGGAGCAAGTATTTCCTGGAGCAAAGAGTTGTTGTTTTTGCCTAGTCCCATTGTTGTTTAAAAAATTAAAAATTGGAAATTGTTTAGGAAATTAGGAAACGGGAAATTATGTTTGGTCTCGGAATTGTTTCACACAGGAACAGGAAAGTTGGTTTTGTCTCAGTTGTTTAGCACTGGAAAGGAAAGTATGTTGGTTTCAGTTACCAGTTCTCATTTTGCTACAGAAAAGACAGACCATGTTGGGGCAGATACTCAATGTGCCACATACCTGCTGATTTGCTTTCTAGGAAGCTGATTTGCTTTCCAGGAAACTGGTTTGCTTTCCAGGAAACCGATTTGCTTTCCAGGCTCACCAGGGCGAGTGTTAAAGGACCAGTGAGTAGGCAAGGCTAGGAGCAAAACTGCAAATTTATTTTTTTGGTCAGCCAGCTTTGTGGGGGAGGGGTGAGGTCCGTTGGTCTCCGGCAGGGGAGGCTGGGGGAGTCACCCAGTGGAGCTCTCGGGTGGAGTTCCTGCAGTCCCCACAGGAGTGGCGGCTGAGGAAGTGCGTGCAGGGCACCTGCCAGGAGCGGCTTTTATGTCCTGGGCCTGGGAGTGGGAGGGCAGTGGGCGGGACATAGGCGGGTCGGGGGCGGGCGGTAGGCGTGGCTAGGCGGGTTCTGGTTTTTCTCCATCGGAGGTGGGGTTGGGCCTGTGCAGTCGACCCATGTCTTTCCCGGGCGCGGGAAAGTTGACGGTGAAGAACCCAGAACTGCGCCGTCTTGCCTCCGTTTGTCCAAACACCTGCTTCTTGCTCAGTGCCCGCAAATCCCTTTGGAAGCTCCCTCTTAGGAGGAAGATGGACACTTAGGGCAGGGAGACCAAATGCAGAGCATTCAGGGCCCCAGAGTAAATGAGAGGAGTAGATGAGCCCGTGTAACTTGAGTGGAGATCCAGTAGTGCCACGCATAAAACTGGAGATTCTCAAGAGGATAAAAGTGAAGAAATGAGGAGCCAATGGACAACCCGAAGTGTCAGAAACAAGATGGATTCAAATGAAAGGAACAGACTGGGAAGAACTGTTCAGACCCAAAGACTGAATGAGGAGTGTGCACTGGACCAACGTTTTATGCTGCCATTCTGGAGGTTGGTTTGGGGCCATTCAGCCTGGATACAACCTCTTTAAGTCTTATCTCACTCATGTGAACCATGGGTACAAAGGACTTGACCTGCCTAACTAGTAGTGGTTGAAGAGATTATATGAGATAATATATGGCACACATTTTGTATATCATAATGCTCTCTTAAGATGTGGATACTAACATTTAAATTTTACTACATCACGTTCAAAAGGAGAGGTTTCAGAATTGGAGACTTTGTTTTGTGTGCACCAGGCAACATTATCAGGCATCTTCCTTTCCTAATTACATATAAGACTGATCCAGATTGTAGGATGGAGTATAAACATGGAGAAAGATAAAAATTAGGCAGTGCACAATTGCGAGAACATGCAGACAGGTAGCCACAATATTTCCTGAAATACACACAGTTAATTTGATTAAATACATTTCATAACATTGCGATTCAAACCACGTATTGAAAATCTGTGTACGTTATAGCACTGTGCTCATTCACATCCATCATCTCATTAAATTCTCACAACTGCCTATGGGGTAGGCATGGTTGTCTTTTTTCTGTAACAGTATCTTGAAGTGTTTCCTTGGACAAGGATATTTCAATTGTTAAGATTCACTGCCAGAAACTGTACGTGATGTTTTATTCTGTCTTAAAACATTTTTCTCATGTTATGTAGTCACAGGCTTAATGTCATGCCCTGGACTTGGTTCATAGAGCAGCAAATGGCAGAGCTGAACTGAGATCAACTGTGGAGCATTTGACAATCTACTTTAAAATAATGATCTCAGACTCTAAAGGGAAATGGTCTCAGCTATAAACAATTTTGCTTGGTGAAGGCCAAGGACAAGATAATGTTTATTCAGTTACTTTTGGTCCTCCTGAGTCTAAAGATAGATGATCAAGAGAAAGAAAAGAGACATTCAGACAGGTCAGCATTCCCTAGATCCTGGCAAGAGAGTGTACGTGTGGTTTAAAAAATTTTTTTTCATATCTCTAGCAGTACTTAAATAAATACAAGTCTATTTAGTTAGAGTGCTCTAGTTAATTACCCTAGGAAAATTCAATAAAAAAGGAGACCCATATTGACAGAGTTACATACAGGAATTTGGTTATATTAATGGATTTTAAATGTGGCCAGTTTTAGGGATGGTTTAATACTATAGCCTTTTAGTGGTCTAAAAAAAGAATAATGTTGCACCCCTTGTACCCCACTCCAAAGCGTGTATGTGTGGAATGGAAAGAGAAAAAAAGCTTTTATGATTCTTCTCTTTCATTAATAGGACATTAGCCACACTATGTTTTTGGAAAGCAGCACTTTAGAAATGCAAATGGATGAGAATTTTAACTCTGTTTTTTTTTGAAAGAGTCCTGGTAATTTGGCTACTGTTAAGGGCTAGTGCTTTGAACTTTGGTTGTTCTCCCTATATTAATTATGAACCTATCTGTAAGTTATCACATTGATTTCTATGTACGTTTTCTGTTTTACCTTCTAAAGTTCTAGGAAATGCCATTCCAGTAGTGTTTCTCAAAGCACATTTCATGACCCTAAATAGATGCTGCATGGGAAAAAAAGTGGGTCTATGATTAAGTAACATTGAAACATTGGATTAAACAAAGATTAACAGGTATCTTTATTGCAAAATTTCTCAAAACATTATGTTTATTTGCATTTTAAATATCTAAGAGTAAGGAAATGTGAGCACTCTTTTTTATATATTTTGATTGAAACAGCCTGCCCTCCACCTCCCTTGCAGAATTTCTTGAGGAATCATTGTCTGCAAGTCATTTCTTTAGAAAATGTTGCTTTAGTCCAGGGGTGGTGGCTCATGCCTGTAATCCCAGCACTTCAGGGGGTTAAGGTGGGTGAATCACCTGAGGTCAGGAGTTTGAGACCAGCCTGGCCAACATGGCGAAACCTTGTCTCTACTAAAGATAGAAAACTATTTTTCTTTTCAGCTACTTAGGAGGCTGAGGCAGGGGAATCACTTGAACCTGGGAGGCAGAGGTTGCAGTGAGCTGAGATCGTGCCACTGCACTCCAGCCTGGGTGACAGAGAAACTCTGTCTCCAAAAAAAGAAAAAAGAAATGTTGCTTTAAAACGAAAGTCAGGTGTGATGGGTCCTGCCTGTAATCTCAGCACTTTGGGGCCAAGGTGTAAGGATCTCTTGAAGCCAGGAGTTCAAGCCCAACCCAGGTAATATAGTTAGACCTTATCTCTATTTAAAAAAAAAAAAATTAGCCAGGCATGGTGGTGTGCACCTGTAGTCCCAGATACTCGGGAGACTGAGGTGGGAGGATCACTCAGGCCCAGGAGTTCTACACTGCAAAGCTGCAGTGAGCTGTGATGGCACCACTACTCCAGCCTGGGTAACAGAGCGAGATCCTGTCTCAAAAGAAGAAAAAAAAATAGAAACAACAACAACAAAAAAACTCGAAAGTCAGCTCAAAAATTTCAATTTTGGGTGCTCTGTTTAATTTGTAAAACAGTTGCTTGTTTTCTGAGCTTTTGAAAAGTAATTATCGATGACCTTTATTCACATTGTATTATAGGCTTAGAATTTAGATATTGCTATTCCAAAAGCTATTGCTTTCTATGTCCTGGAATTATCACAAGCTTCCTCCAGATGGAGGTGGTCCCTTGGTTATTTCTTCATGACTGATGGTATTGGAAAAGAAAAGAAAGTATCACATTTTTTCTACCCAGTGATTTTTTCCCCTACAATTAAGAATATTTATTGAAGTGTTTGCTTATCAAAGCTTATATTTATACAATATTATGCAAGTAGATAATACATAGATTGTGATATAACAAAGACCGACAACTAAAAAAGATAAATATTTTTCCTTAAAACATAACAAACTCTACTTAAACTCAATCAAATTTTGATTCCTGGGCTTGGAGGGTTGTATCAGTTGTTTTCTCTGTACCTTTCAAGATCAATGCATATTTGATGATTCAATGATTGATTAGATGGAATAATGACTTTATGAGAAGTCTAGCCTGCATTTGTCTTTCCCGACTGAAAAGAGTCCAATTAGATAAGAAAAGGGAGTATACAAATCATGAGAGTACTAGAAACACATAACATATACTTATGAACAAATTTGAAATCTTGAATACATGGTCACTTAAAAAATAAATACATACATTACCTGAACTAACTCAAGAAGAAATATTTAAATCTCTGAATGAAGCAATTAAAAGTGAAGAAATTAATTTCCTAGTCAAGAATCTCCCCCATAAAAAAAAAAAAAAAAGAGTCCTGGTTCAGAATGTTTTGTAAGTGAATTTTGCTGAAATTTTACTAAGTAGATATTTCCTGTTTTAGAAAAGGGAAAAATATGAAGAGATATATAACTTATTTTATTAGGTTAGTATAAACTTAGTGACATAATTTATTAATTACAATACATGAAAATAAGATAGTCTCATGTATGAATGTACATGTAAAGATAATAAATAAATTATTAGCAAAATGCAGATGTTTAAAATAAATGAATAAATAAGAAGTAAAATGGGACTTAGCCTAGGAATAGAAGGCTGGCTCACATTCACAAAAATTTATAAATCTAATCCAACAGATTTACAGAATAAAGAAAAGTGTAATAAATTCCTACAGTTGTAGAATAAGCAGCAATCAATACAATTCACCATGTATTTATGATAAAATCTTTTGCAAATTAGGACTAGAAGGAGATGTTCAGGAAACTATGGTGTGGTATTTAATGGAAGAAACTTCAGAAGCATTCCTATTAAATCTAGCAGCATAAGTATTTCTGCCCTAATATTGTACTAGAGACAGTCTGCTAATAAATATACATAAATACTTTCGTCTGAGAATAAATAGAGCAGCTAGAGAGCACTCAGCTAGACCTAAGCCTGCATGGGACCATAGCCATTTCAAAAACTGAGTTCGATCTATTTGATTTTCCACAACAACAACAAAAAAACACAAAAATTAGAATAAAGTATAGTGAAATATCATGACCACAGGATAGGGAAGGACCTCTTAAACCAGACACCTGCAAAACTTATAAAGAAAGAAAAAATTGTATAAAATGTATGTGTTCTAAATGTATGTTAAATACTTTAATATGCATTAAAATTCCAAATGTTCAAAAATATATTAATTCTTTAATGTAAACTATATTAATAGGTAATATTTAATTTATAATATTTACAAATAAATATAATGTAATTTATGAAATTCAATTTATATAAACGGATACATTTGTAAAATTTAAAGTCCTAGATATGCATTAAAGTCTTAAACATTCAAAATGTTAGAATAAAATATATTTGGTGTATGTATGGCCACAGGGTGGAAAGGATTTCTTAAGTCAGACAGAACAAGAAGTTATAAAGAAAGACAAAATTTGATGTTTTATAAAGTTTAAAACCTTCTACTATAAAAAATATTAAGTTAGATGAGCTACAGAAGACATTTGCAATATACAACGCAGATCAATAATCACTAGACCCAACAATATTGCTATATGTTACAAATCTTAAAGCGCTCAATAGAAAAATGAACACTGTGTTAGTGTGCTGAGGACAACAGCTTCCAGCTCCATCCATGTTTCTGCAAAGGACATGATCTCATTCCTTTTTATGGCTGCATAGTATTCCATGATGTATGAGTACCACATTTTCTTTACCCAGCCTATCATTGATGGACATTCAGGTTGATAAAATGTCTTTGCTATTGTGAATAGTGCTGCAATGAACATAGATGTGCATGTATCTTTCTAATAAAATGATTTATATTCCTTTGGGTATATACCCAGTAATGGGATTGTTGGGTCAAATGATATTTCTGCTTGTGGATCTTTCAGGAATTGGCATACCATCTTGCAAAATTGTTGAACTAATTTACATTCCTGCCAAAAGTGTAAAAGCATTTCCTTTTCTCTGCATCCTCACCAGCATCTGTTGTTTCCTGACTTTTTAATAATTGCCATTTGACTCATGTGAGATGGTGTCTCATTGTGGTTTTGGTTTGCATTTCTCTAATGATCAGTGATGTTAAGCTTGTTTTCATATGTTTGTTGGCCACATGAGTATCTTCTTTTGAGAAGTGTCTGTTCATGTTCTTTGACCACTTTCTAATTTTTTTTTTTTCCTGTTTTTGGCTTAAGTTCCTTGTAGACTCTGGATATTAGACCTTTGTCAGATGGGTAGACTGCAAAGATTTTCTTCCATTCTGGGGATTGTCTGTTCGCTCTAATGATAGTTTATTTTGCTGTGCAGAAGCTCTTTAGTTTAATTCGATCCCATTTGTCAATTTTCTTTTTGTTGCAATTACTTTTGTTGTTAAGTATTCAAGACCAAAAAGCATAAAGAGACGTTTGTCCACCCAAGTGATAATGCAGTTTGGGAAATTGCATTTCCTAGTATGCCCTGCCTCTTGAAAGTTAAAAATCTTGACTGGCAAGAGCACCCTGGGACACCTGTGGCTAGCACCATTTAGAAGTAAATGGTATAGGGCTGTGTTTTGACGTGAAGGCTTCCCGCTTCCATGGGACACTTAACCAGACACAGGGCACAACACCAGAGGTTAAATTTCAGTGGATATTGAGTCTGGGGTAGAACTTCTCTTTCCCCACAATTCTAGCTTCCAAAGATGTGGAGCTGGTGGAGCTGTCCATTGGTCTGCTGCTCTGTTTCTCCTGGGTACTGCCTCTGCCTCCCCATATCACCAGTGTCCTCACTGCCGCTAGTCTTTAGGGGGATTCTGGGTTAGGTGCTCTTCCTACTCAACTTAACCAACTTGCACAGTTCCATGGTGGCCTGGGCATCTTCCACAGAGGAATAGCCACTCTTCCTAACCTGAATATCCTGGTTTAGCAGCTTTTTGGTGAGATGCTTCAGAGACATGGCGACCTTCTCTGGGTGGTCAGGTGGGATATGGGATCATTCCAGTTGAGGCGGGGGGGATATGGGTGGTGTCATGGGTGAGAGACTTGGGGTGAAAGTACTGAAGGGCTTTGAAGTCGTTGTGGATGGCATGTCCCACCACTATCTTCCCCGTGAGTATCTTCAAGATCTGGCCTGGAGCAATCTTGAAGGGTGTGGCATTCACCATGTGCTGCTTGTGGATACCATTCCATCTGGTCCAGTAGTCCACAATGTGGCAGTGGGGAAGGATGTACTTGTCATAAAGCACATCTCCATTGTAGCTGGCAATGCCACATTGAGCCAAGGAACTAACATGCCCATTGGGTCTTGTGTCTACCATCTCTGAGTCAATTGCCACCATCATCTTCCTTGGCAAACTTCTGGGATGCTCTGGAGCATTTATTCTCTGAATGAGCCTGAGTGGAGTTCTGTGGGGCATTCTTCTGTGGATGGTTCTTCTTAGAGGATTTCTTCTGGGAGCCCTTCTTCTGGGAGTGGGTTGGGTGCCTATTAATCTTGGGAAGGGCACTCCAGATCTCCCCCAACAAATCTAGTTTAGCAGCAACAGAATCAACCTTCTTCAAAGGGCCAGGGGTCAGTCAAGACACTGCAGCTTTCTTGTCTAGGGGCTGTCCTGACCCATTGGAGGCAGTGGTCTTCTTATTTTTTAGGAAGGAAGGGGTCTCCCAAGTGCCATCTACCCTAGGAGTTTCCCCATTTTTTGGAGGTTCAGAGTAAAACTTAGGTGCCTCACAAGGGGGCTGGTTCTTTTTACCCAGAAAGCCCTTCCATTCCAAGAGCCTCCACTTCTTGACAAAATTTCAGTGCTTGGCATTTCCTTCTGACATTTTTTTGGGAGGAGGTTCCCGCAAATCCAGATTGAGCAGTAAAGTAGACATAGGGACAGTGGGAGGCGGAAGAGGAGTTGGGAAAGAAGGATGGATAAAAGGAGGATGTGGGACTCATTCCCTGCTGAATCCTACTGTTCAACATGTGAAGGTCTGTAGTACACCCTCCCAAATGGGCCCAGCTAAGACTGGAAGTGTCCGGAGCTGGATGCGGAAATCAGTGTGGTGCTGACAGATATTTTATTATTTTTGGAGCAACTATGAATGGGAGTTCATTCATGATTTGGCTCTCTGCTTGCCTGTTGTTGGTGCATAGGAATGCTAGTGATTTCTGCAATTGATTTTGTATCCTGAGACTTTGCTGAAATCGCTTATCAGCTTAAGAAGCTTTTGGGCTGAGACGGTGGGGTTTTCTAGATTTAGGATCGTGTCATCTGCAAACAAAGATAATTTCACTTCCTCTCTTCCTATTTGAATACACTTTACTTACTTGTCTTGCCTGATTGCCCTGGCCAGAACTTCCAATACTACGTTAAATAGGAGTGCTGAGAGAGGGCATCCTTATCTTGTGGTGGTTTTCAAGGGGTGTCCTTTCAGCTTTTCCCCATTCAGTATGATATTGGCTGTGGGTTTGTAATATATGGTTCTTATTTTGAGGTATGTTCCTTCAATACCTAGTTTATTGAGAGTTTTTAACATGAAAGGACGTTGAATTTTATTGAAGGCCTTTTCTGCATCTTAAAATACATTATTAACTGAGGAAATTAAATACCTCTTAAATATTCTTTAAGATTTGGAAACATGCAAAAACAAAGTCAGAAGGAGCCAAATCAGAACTGTAAGGTTAATACCTAGTGATTTCCCATCGAAATGCTTTCAAAATTGTCCTTGTTTGTTGAGGAATTGGTAGGAGCATTGTTGTGGTGGAGGAGGACTCTCTGGTGAAGCTCTCCCAGGAATTTTTCTGCTAAAGCTTTGGCTAACTTTCTCAAAAACACTCTCATAATAAGATTTTATTGTTCTTTGACCCTCCAGAAAATCAACAAGCAAAATTCCTTGAGTATCCCAAAAAACTGTTGTCATGGCATTTGCTCTTGAGTGGGCCACTTCCATCTCTTGGTAGCCATTGCTTAGATTGTGCTTTGTCTTCAGGCATGTAGTGGTAAAGCCATATTTCATCTTCTGTTATAATTCTTCAAAAAATAATACTTCAGGATCTTGATCCCACTTGTTTAAAATTTGTCTAAATCTGTGCTCTTGTCTGCAGCTGAAATGGGTGCAATGTTTTTGGCAACTTTAATTTTTCAATTAAAATCGTGCACACTGAACCAGCTGAAATGTCTATGATGTTGACTATTGTTTCTGCTATTAAATGTTGGCCTTCTTTAATCAGGGTACAAACAAGATAAATTTTTCCTTGCAAATTGATGTGGATCGTCTGTCACTATGAGCTTCAACATTGTTGTGTTTCTTAAAACGAGCTATTTATTTGTAAGCTGCTGATTTCTTTGGGGCGTTTTTCCCAGAAACATTTTCTAAAGCATCAATAATCTCACCATTATTTTCTTTTTCCTTTTTTTCTTTTTTTAGACGGAGTCTTGCTCTGTCACCCAGGCCAGACTGGAGTGCTGTAATGTGATCTTGGCTCACTGCAACCTCCGCCTCCTGGGTTCAAGAGATTCTTCTTCCTCAACCTCCCAAGCAGGTGGGGCTCCAGGCAAGTGCCAACATACCCAGCAAATGATGTCACCATTCTTATACCCATGCTTCATCAGAAGTTTGACCTGTGTTCTTACTTCAGTTTTAGCAGAATTCATGTTGCTCTGCTAGGGGCTGTTTTCAAACTGATGTCTTATCCTTCCTAGTGCCTCAGATTAGATTCTGTTTGGACATATTATAACAAGTTAATATGAGTTTATTTAGGTGCAAAAATTTTGAAATATGCATACTTTTTTCATAGTATGCATTTTTCATGAACCTTTTGAAGACCCATTTTACACCATAGTCTGACAATTCCAGTTGTGGATATATGTCTTGGAGAATTCTAGGGTATGTAATAGTGCAAATGATAGTATCATCTGTAAGAGACAGAGAAAAAAGCTCAAATGCTCATGTGGAGGAAAATTGATAAACCAGTTATTTATTCAGGATATAATACAGCAGTTAAATTGAATGGACTATATTGAACATACATGGATAGATTTCAAAATATCTAAGTTAAAGTTAAAACAAAAAACAAATTATAGAAAGTTGCACAGAGTTTAATAACATTTCTGTAAACTGAAAAAGCTGTATAATACTGTATGTGTGCATTTATATATTATCTTTAAATATATATTGATTACAAATACCTTAAAATATATGTTGCATGCTCAGCTAATATAGGACAGCGATTAATGCTGGAGATAGAAAGGTATTAGATTGGGGAGGGATTTGGAGAAGAGTGAAATTTTATCTGTAGATTTTAGATCTTTCACAAAAATGAAAATCTGAATCATACATGATAGAATGTTGATATTAATTCTGGGTGGTGGGTATATAGTTATTATATTAGCTTTGATAATATTCCAGGAAAAAGTTTCAAAATTTTACGAAGAAGAGGCATTCATGTATCAACACAATTACACAGCTGGTTGAGCCTTTTTTAAAAAATTGCCCTTTCCACTACTCTTCAGTACATGTTGGCATATAGGTCTTTTAAAATGAGGCCTGCAGTTATTACTAATTTAGAATCAATGATTAAATTTATATATTCAACACTCCTCTAGTCACTTCCAACAAGAATGATTCCAGTTATCTTCCAAATGCCATCGATTTCTCAAGTCTGCATGTATCTCTGCATGCTTTTTCTTATAATCCAGTATTATTAGAACGTAGTTTTAGGAATGTATTTCAAAAGGGAGTTAGATTTTGAAGCAGAAATGCAAAAATTTTTAAATAGAAGTACATATCAAAGAAACTGTAAAAATCTTGCTTTGAGTGACTCAAAACAAAGTTGGAAACTATTGCTTGGATGTTGTGAAAAGAAAAAGGATTTATATTGATTGTTCAATATGGTTGCTCAAATTTCCTGTGAGACCAAAGGATGACATATCACAACACTCAGAAATTTAACATGTATGAGGGGGCTTGAGAGTGTACGGCTTTGAAGTGAGATGGATCAGGGTTGTTGTTGTTGTTGTTGTTGTTGTTGTTGTTTTAAACTGGGCTGCAATTTATAAAATTCCACAGTATGAATAATTCTGCCTTTCTCACTCTGAAGAATGCACCTGGATGGCAAGCAGAGTTTCAGAAGAAAAGGGGCTATTCCTGAATCAAAAACTAGAACTCCTCTATTCTTGAATAAATAAATGATGTTACTTCGTTTTGTCAGTTTCATTCAGTGAATTTCTGAAGCGTGGTTTCTGTTTCTGTCTCATTTATGTCAACCAGTTTTTGTAGATTATCTGGTATGTGCAAAGCATTGTGCATTGATTTGGAGGTAAAACTCTTATTTTCTGCATTTCAGAAATAAAAGTGGTTAGTAATTGTTAAAAAAAAGATTAGTTTTGGGGATATTGGTAATGGAGAGACAGTGGTAAACCAAGTGACTTCAAAATCTTGGATCTTTAATAGCAAATATACTTTTTAATCTAACTTAATATTAATAAAATGATGCCTCTCACAAAAGGTGGTAGCAAAAAAGTAACATTTCCTTTCTTAATATGTATTTTATTGGAATCTTCTCTAAATTTCCTTGTGTTAGTTAACCATAGAATTATATGGGAAGAAAGTCTACAGAGTCCTATCAAATTTCTAATTGTAATTCTGGGACTCTTCATATAATTTACTATTTCATTCTCTTGAAATGCTTTATAAGTGAAGCTGTCCACCTTGCTACAAGGAACACAGGGAATAATGGTGCACTGGGGAATGTTACCTAGGAAAGCACTGTAGATTTGACCTTACTATTTTTTTTTTTTAAGTGAGCACTTAGACTTTTCTGATATTTTGTAACAGTAAAGCCCTAAGTTTTGTATTAGGAAAGGACCTTCAGGTCTGTGCCACCTGGGGTTCCATCTTTTCACTCCCTATTCTGATGATAGACTGCAGCTCGACTTACTGTGCTAGGCGAAACAAAAGGTATTTCTCCCATCACCAACTATAGAAAACTGAGCCACATAAAAAATATCCACCTGACTGAAAGCAACAATAAGCGTTTGAGATTTCTACTATAATAAGCCAACAGCTATTTACATTCTTCCACATCCAAATCTAGGCCAGCAGTCCATTTGTATCTGGAATCCTTTTACCAAGAGTTGAAAAGCCTCCTGAAGGGAGAGGGCACACACCCCAGGCTTCATTCTTGCTTTGGAGCCTTTGTGGACTTCATTCAAACTGATAGTGCATTTTGGAAATATATCTTTATGGTTTAATTTTCCTGAGGTTTTATTGATAAAGATAAATTATTTGAAGAGCTGTATTAGTGCAGCCGATTTTCTTTCCAAGAAGTACTTAAAAAACCATGATGCAGGAGAAAAGCGGAGAAATTTCTGCAGAGTCTCTGTTAACTTTGTAGTGGAAAGTATTTTCTGACCATTGTAGACCCAGAGACACCCATCCTGAGGCCATTTGGAGCCTTACTGTATTTGTAAGTCATAGAACAAGAAGAACATTTGGAGTGGGTTGAATAGGTTCCTCCCAAAATTCATGTGCACATGGAAGTTCAGAATGTGACGTTACTTGGACTTAGGGTTATTGCAGATGAAATCAGTTAAGGATCTTGAGTTGAGCTCATCCTGGATTTAGGGTGATCTGGTAAAACCACTGGTGTCCTTGTAACAAGAAGGGAGGACACAGAGAGGCACAGAAGAAGGTGATGGAAAGATTGAGGTAGGGATTGGAGTGGTGTGTCTACAAGCAAAGTAATGTCAAAGATTGCTGGCAACCACCAGAAGCTAGAAGAGAGGCCTAGGATGATTTTTCTTTCAGAGCCTCAGAAGGAATTGACCTTGCTAATGCCTTGGTGTTAGATTTCTGGTCTTCTGAACTTAAAAGTAATTAATTTTTATTGTTCAAAGCTACCAAGTTTATAATGTTTTGTTATAGCATCCGTAGAAAGCAAATGCAGCATCCCACACCCACGCCTGCTCTTAAAAGGAAACTTACTCCTCTATTCCCATATTGCTGTAATATTTAAGTCTTCTGGGATATGTTAGCTTATAGTAACCAAAACTGCATGGTGCTGGTATAAAAGTAGACATGCAGACCAATGGAACAGAAAACCCAGAAGTAAATACAAATACTGACAACCAACTAATCTTCCACAAAGCAGACAAAAACATATCCTGGGGAAAAGACTCCCTATTTAATAAATGGTACTGGGAAATTGGACCGCCACATGCAGAAGAATGAAACTGGATCCCTATCTCTCACCATATAGAAAAATTAACTCGAGATAGGTTAAAGACTTAAATGTAAGACCAGAAACTGTAACAATTCTAGAAGAAAACCCTAAAAGAACCTCTTCTGGACATTGGCCTATGCAAAGAATTTATGACTAAGAGGCCCCCAAAACAAATGCAACAAAAACAAAAGTGAATAAATGGAATCTAATTAAACCAAAAAGTTTCCGCACAGCAAAAGAAACCGTCAACAGAGTAAATAGACAACCTACAGAATGGGAGGAAATATTCGCAAGCTATGCATCTGACAAAAGACTAATATTGAAAATCTACAAGTAGCTCAAACAAATCAGCATGAAAACAACAAATAATCCCAATTAAAAGTGGGAAAGGACGTGAACGTACATTTCTCAAAGGAAGATATACAAATGGCCAACAAACATGAAAAAATGCTCAGTATCACGAATCAAAAGGGAAATGCAGATTAAAACCACAATGAGATGTTACCTTACCCCAGCCAGATGGCCATTATCAGAAAGTCAGAAAACAATAGACATTGGCACAGATGTGGTAAAAGGGAATGCTATACACTGCTGGTGGGAATTTAAATTAGCACAACCTCTATGGAAAACAGTATGGAGATTTCTCAAAGAACTAAACATGGATCTACTGGCCAATCCAGCAATTCCACTACTGGGTATTTACCCAAGGGAAAAAAAGTAATTATATAAAAAAATACACCTGCACACATATGTTTATTGCAGTACCATTCACAATTGCAAAGATATGGAATCAACCTAAGGGCCCATGTGGATAAAGAAAATGTGGTATATATACACATGGAATACTACTCAGACACAAAAATGAATGAAATAATGTATTTTGCAGCAAGTTGAATGGAACTGGAGGCCATTATGCTAAGTGAAGTAACTCAGGAGCAGATAACCAAACACCACAGGTTTTCACTTATAAGTAGGAGCTAAGCTATGCGTATGCAGAGGCGTGCAGAGTGGTGTAGCGAATATTGGAGACTCAGAAGTGGGGATGGTGGGAGAGAGGTGCAGCATAAAAAGACTACCTATTGTGTGCCATGTACTCTCTCTGGGTGATGGGTACACTAAAATCCCAGAGTTCAGTGATACAATTCATTCTTTGTAACAAAAAAACCAGTTGCATCCCTAAAGCTATTGAAATAAAAAATAAGTAACTGCAGATATGGTGAAATCAGGAAGAAAACCAGAATTAAAAGTGAAGCCTGAAGATGTGATTAAATTGCTGAAATCTCATGATAAAACTTTAACGAGTAAGGAGTTGCTTCTTATGAATGAGCAAAGAAAGTGGTTTGTTGAGATGGAATCTCCCCCTGGCAAAGATGCTGTGAACACTGTTGAAATGACAACATAGTATTTAGAATATTGCATAACCTTAGTTGATAAAGGTGTGGCAGGGTTCGAGAGGATTGTTTGAAATTTGAAAGAAATCTAGTGTGGGTAAATGCTATGAAACAGCATTGCATGCTGCAGAAGAATATTGCAAGGAAGAGTCAATCAATGCAGTAAACTTCATTGTTGTCTTAAGAAATTGCCACAGCCATCCCAACCTTTACCAATCACCCCTCTGATCAGTCAGCAGCCATCAACATGGATGCAAGACCCTCTACTGGCAAAAAGTGTGAGTTGCTAAAGGCTTGGATGACTGTTAGCATTTTTAATCAAAAAAGAATATTTAAAAAATTAACGATTATTTTTGGTGTGGTATCACCATTGTCAATTAGCCATTCAGTCAACAAATAACTATAGAGAATCTTCTATGTCCTAGGTGCTGCTCCATCTGTTGGAGATACAATAGTGGGTAAAGCTAAAGTTTCTGTTTGCAATGAATTTTTCTAGAACAGGAATGTGGTAGGAAGAATAGTGGTTCCCTCAAAGACATCCATTCATTAATCCCCAGAACCTGTGACTATGTTAGTTGACATAGCAAGGAGGGCCGTATAATTGCAGGTGAAATTAAGGTTGCTAATTAGCTTACCTTAAATTAGGTAAATTAGCCTGGATTATCCAGGTGGGCCCAATTATAGTCACAAAAAATCTTAAAAGTGGAATAGGGTGGCAGAAGAACAGAATTAGTCAGACACTGATATGACTACAGTAAAAGGTACAGAAAGATGTGTGACTCCTTTTTTGAGGATGGAGGGGAGAGGTCATGAATGTGGATGACCTCTAGAAGCCGGAAAAGGTAAGGACACAGATTCTCCCCCTTCTCAGAAGGAATGGTCTTCTGATGCCTTGGTTTTAGCCTATTGAATCCATTTTGTATTTTTGACCTCCAAAACTGTAAGATAAAACAATTGTGTTGTTTAAGCTGCTAAACTTGCAGTAATTTGTTATAGCAGCAACAGAAAACAGTTATAGGGAAGGAAGAAAATAAACATATAAACAGGTGAATAGGTAATAAACAAGATAGGATTACCTTAGCTTTAATAAGATCTTTGATAAGAAGATAAAATAAACAACAGTATGTTAGAATTTCTTCTTCTCAGGTATTCCTTCCTTCCTTGCTTCCCTCTTCTAGGGGAAGTGCAATTCCTGTGTGTTTCCATTGCATCCTGTAATCCTCTGTCATTGTGCTCACCATGCTGTATGTTTCGGTCTCTAAATAGCCTGCGAGTTCCTGAAGACAATTTTTTACATTTGGATCTTCCTGGCATTGCTCTGCTCATCTTTAGCACCTAATTGTTGAATGAATGAGTCATAAGATAGCTTCTCAATGAATCCAAGTGTATGGTCAAAGAAGGAGTATGTCAAGCATTTTCTGGGCAATGTTTTTTTCCTTTTTCTGTGTCTTTGGTGGGAAGGAGGACTTCGGATGATGAACAAATAGGTGAAGCAGGTGTGGCATAGTATTCTAGCATTTCAAGGCAAGGACCAGTATCTCCATCTAGTTCTTTGGGCTCCAGCACAGTTATTTGCATGCATTTTGCTCCCGAACTTATACACTAATATACTACACTAGTATTCACTGTTGTTTCCCAGGTGCCTAGTAGAGCACGGTATGTTTGTTTGAATGATGTTCAGTTCAACTCCTTTATTATGCAGATGAGGAAACAGGCTTCCTGAGGTTAGATGACTTGCACAAAATTACACAAGAAATCAATGGCAGGGCCAGTATCACAACTCAGATATCTTGAATCCAGACTACCGTTTTTATTTCTTGGATACTAAATAATAACTTAGAAATAAATCCTGAAACCTGTCAGAATCATTATTTATAGTTGTCCCCTGACTGTCCCTGAGAGGTTAACAAGGTTTAATAATTTGATCATCATCAAAGTGTGTCCTAGACTGCTCAGCTGTTTGTATATCATAAAGCACCGACCTCATGCACTTACATGGGAAGGCCGGTTATGAACGGATGCTTGTCTCAGCATCAGTGACCTCTGTGATAATTTTTTTTTAAGTTTTAAAAATAGCCTTTCCCACAGTGAATTCTTAACTAGCTTCTTAATTTACTGAAATTAAATGAAAGTCCTAACAACTGTGAGGAAGGTAAGAGCAGCTTGTCAAATCTCTCACTGCACCTGGCTCATTGTCAAGGCGTGACAAAGTAATGGAGCAGGTGTAACTAATAATTGATGCTATTCTCACTGTAGCAACTTCTGTTTTCTTCAGCAGATATGGAAGCTTTGATTTCTGTTCCTGAATGGACAGGGATGTACTTTCTTAATTCCCAGTTCACTAGGAAATCTACATGGAAGTAGACAAGTGGGATATTAAAGATGATCCAACCCAATCCTTTCATGCAGATGAAGAAAGTAAGGCCCAAAGAATTTAAGCACCTTTTCTAGGGGAAGGCAATTAGTAAAAGAAAGTAAGGCCCAAAGAATTTAAGCAACTTTTCTAGGGGAAGGCAATTAGTAAAAGAGTGATATGGTTAGGCTTTGCGTCCCCACCCAAGTCTCACTTTGAATTGTAAACCTCAAGTCCCTATTATCCCCATGCCAAGGGAGAGACCAGGTAGAGGTAATTGAATCATGGATATGGCTCCCTCATGCTGCTCTCGTGATAGTGAGTGAGTTCTCACGCGATCTGATAGTTTCATAAGGGGCTTTTCCCTCTCTGCCCAGCATTTCTTCTTCCTGCTGCCTTGTGAAGAAGGTGCCTTGCTTCCTCTTCACCTTCCGCCATGATTGTAAGTTTCTTGAGGCCTCCGCAGCCATGCCGAACGTGAGTCAGTTAAACCTCTTCCCTTTATAAACTACCCAGTCTCGGGCAGTTCTTTAAAGCAGTATGAAAACAGACTAATACAAAGAGAAAGCTGTGTTTAGAACTTAGAGCAGAGAAACCACTGGACTTAGAGTGGTTTCTCTGCTCTATTTCTTTGTCCTATGAATATCATTCTTTTCTTTCTCCTTTCACGCTTTAACTCATTGCTCATCCCTTCCATCCCATCCAATAGAAGAGCTAAGAACTGCATTGAAATTGGGTTCTGTTTGATTTAGAAAGAAATCATCCATTTAAGTGAACTATAGGAGCTGTCAAGGTGTCTCCAAAAACCCCATGTTTGAAGGCTGGGATGGGAAAAAAAGCCATTTGAATTCAGCACATTCAATAAATAGATTCTACTAATGTTCTTTGGGAGGGCATCATTTATTTACCCTGTCTCTGTGGCTGTTGTGAGGGTATCTGTGGACAATGAAGGGTGGGATAATTTGCATTTTAATTTAGAATTTACTGAGTTTATTGACTTCTTGTTTTTATTGTGCTCTCCTTGCACTTTTAATCAAAAGTACATCTAATCTGTTTTAGTTTTTTTTATCTCAAAAATTAGAACAATAGGCTTTACTTCACAGGCTTATTAGAAATTAATGAATTAATGTATGAAAATACTTAGGATAGTGCCTAGTAGATGGTTAGCTCTATATAGTTAACTGTTATTTTCATCCTCATCTTCATCTTCATAGTCATTTCTATCATTATCATTATGATCCTACAATATCTAGTTCAAATTTCTTTTACTGTGGCTAGTTTTCATGAGCACCGTGGTGGGAAATAATATTTCTCCTCCTCAACTACCATGCTACACATTATTTATGCTTCTTTGTGATAGTGTTATTTTTTATTTTATTTTATTTTATTTATTTATTTTTTTTGAGACAGAGTCTCGCTCTGTCGCCCAGGCTGGAGTGCAGTGGCTGGATCTCAGCTCACTGCAAGCTCCGCCTCCCGGGTTCACGCCATTTTCCTGCCTCAGCCTCCCGAGTAGCTGGGACTACAGGCGCCCGCCACCTCGCCCAGCTAGTTTTTTTGTATTTTTTTAGTAGAGACGGGGTTTCCCCGTGTTAGCCAGGATGGTCTCGATCTCCTGACCTCGTGATCCGCCTGTCTCGGCCTCCCAAAGTGCTGGGATTACAGGCTTGAGCCACCGCACCCGGCCGATAGTGTTATTTTTATCCTGTGTGTATTATTTCATTCAACAAATGTTTAGTGAGCCTCTACTGTAGGCTAAACATTATGCCAAGTTAATGAGCAAATCCACATGGTGCCTGCTCTCACAGAACTTACAGTTTACTGGCCTGATTTGCTTTTGGACAGAGTGTGCTAATATTGATCTTACCTGCAAGTAATGACCTACCCAAAACAGATTACTATGGTACAGTGTAGAGTGGGTCAGAAAATAGTAGCTTTTTGTTTGTGTTCCATTAGTTGGGCGGTTTTTTAAATATAGTCACATAACCTGAGAACAATTTTAGGTTTTGCCTGATGATTATTGGAACACCTCACTTTTCTGCAGGGAACGGAAAGCGTAAACTTTCTGATATTCCTTGAGTAGAGGACTCTAGAAGCAGGCATCCGGTGTCTTGCATAGTTCATCTCCTTTTCCTGCCCGAAGAATTCCCAAGCTTGCGATTTCATCCGTGGTCTGACTTTCTGCAACTGTGTATGTAGCCCAGCAGTTTCCTAAACATTTTGCTGGCCATCCCTTGATCTAGACAAGTGAGCAAACTTTTGACTTGGGCTGACGCTTTGTATAGATTGGCACAATTGCTTTTGCACCAACCTAGTATTTATTCTTGCTCATAGCAGCCTTTGATATTATTTTACTGGGGCACTAAGAAGTTTGTTTGTTTCAAAGGACATTTGTTCCTCAATACAGTTTTCTGTGAAATCTGCTGCAAAGACCAAGTGCATAGACTTAACAAACTTTCCTTTTTCTTTTGGGAAGTTTCCTTTAAGACATGGCTCAAATATCACTTCTGATGCTCTTTGTACCTTACCCATTCTTTCTTTAAGCAGAACTACTTGTTCTTATGTTACTACTCACTAGATTGTACCAAAATCTCCCTCTTTCCATTGGTTTAGAATTAAATTCTTTCCTCAACTGGGAGATCTATAGGGTCTATTGCCTACTTTGCCTTCTCATCCCTCTTCCATAGTTCTTTCACCATTGCTTGCTAAGTTTCAGCTCTTTTATGCTCCTCTGACCCTTTTCACCAGAAGTGGCTCTTCCCAGCCTTTTGCACTGGCTCTTCCTGTGCCTGGCACATATTTTTTGTTGGCACCATCTCATTCCTGATGTATCAGCTTTCCATTACTTAAAGCAGGCCTTTAACATTACAATGACAAAATCTTGCCTATTTGTCTCATAATATTTATTACAGTATTTATTAGATCATTGCATCTCTCTAACATTAGCATATAGTTGCATGGAATAGAAACTCCATCTTTATTGTATTCCAAACACTTAGCATGGCATGTGATAAGAAATCAAGCCCATTTGATGTTGCTGTTGACAAGTAGAGAAGATAGATGTGCACCAGAAATGTCCACAAATACATGGTTATCTACTGCGATGCACGCTACAAGGGAAGTACTGAGGACATCTTATAGGGGAATAGAGATGGCTTTGCTGAGAAAGCAGTGTTTGACGCCTGAAGTATGAACAGTGTGTAACAGGGTAAAGGCAGACAGCATTTCCCAGGTGAAAGGGAAGAGTATGCTCAGGCTTTGGGATAGGAAGTAGCGTGATGCCTTTAAAGACCTAAAGAATTCCAGTACAGGAGCAGAAGATGGAAACCAAAGGAAAAGAACAGTGTATGTAGCTTTTATCTCCGGGGGATTGCAAACCCTCTGTGTGGGAGGTTGAGCGAGAGAGAGTGAGAGTGTGTGTGTGTCAGAAAGGGAAGATGTGATGAGCAATGTGTCTTTCTTTTCTTCTTGTGGTGTCTCCAGTAAAATGGCTAGCAGATAGGAGCTTAATTAATGATCATTACTTAAGCAAAAGGGGCTTGGAATTAGTGCGTCTTCCCAAAGTTAGCTGATATGCGGCATCTGGTATTACACAGCATGGTAAAGAGCTATTTCTGTAAGTAGTGTGACCTCCACCATTGCTGAACAGGTCACTGGATGTGTCTGGAATTCCTTCTTCAGCAAATCTTCATTAATCACATTCTATTCCTTATGTCTCAACAATCTTAACTTCTAGAAAATACCTATGTCCAAAGGGCTGAATGGGATAATTTGACTAACAAGTAGAATTTCATGAAAATTAGATTTTGCTTTACACTGTAGAAGAATTATCTATTGTCTGTTTTCAAAAGCAAAACGAACTCTGGTTTTTGCTTTGGTTAAAGGAGAATGCTCAAACTACCACCAAAATACTTTTCTCCAAATTTCATTTATTTCTGTTAGAAGAAAATCTCAAATAGTCAAAGGAATTTGTTTACAATGAAACAAAATGAAAATGAAAGGCTTTCCTCTTAAATCACACATTGAATTTTCTTTGAGTTTAGAGTTCTTTGAACATGTTCTTGGCTAAAAGATTCAGGAAGATCAAGATCCAAGATAAAGATGAAAGAAAAATGGAGAAATCCAATAGGCATGGGTACCAATAATTAGTAGGAATTTGCAGTTTATTATTTGAATGATAATAAGACTAAAGCATTTTGTAAGAAACTTTGCTCTAAAAGTTATTTGCTAGTGATTTGTAAGCAGAATATATTAAAATTCACCAAGTAAAGGCTTATTTTCCATTATCCATTTATTTTAAGATTTGCTTCATTTGGTCATTGCTATGAAGGTCAAATTGACTCTAGTCAAGAAATACATTCTAACAAGACAAAAGTGGAATTACACACTCCTTATATTGCCATGTTTAATTTGTACTTTATACCTTAACATTCAATAAGATAGAATGTTATTGTACCATGAAGCTGGCGTTGATGAGGTTGCTCGGTTCCCATACCAGGCTTTTGCGTAGCATTTATTGATTTGACTGGCCTTAAAGATTATGCCCTGAATAATATTTTAAGTAAAAGGGAGAAGTAGATAGAAATGTCCTTATTATTTACCTTGAATGTAAAGTTTCAAGGGTTTAAAATAGTCCTTTTTCTTATTTCCATTTTAAACTAGTTATTAAAAAAAATTCCACTCCCCCAGGTGCTCATGGAGAATTTTAAACATAGATTTAAATTTTCAGTTTATTTTGTGGTGTTATTTTATTATGCATATTGTATTTTTAAAGTGCTGATAATGATAGAAAAAAGTAATTAGAATATCTTACATAATTCTTATTAAAAATTTACTTATAACTAATGATAGTTACTAATACTGAAATTTGTATTAATGCCATAATAAGGAATCTTGAAAAATGAAACTTTTATTATGAACTTAATTTCCTGACCCATCACTTCATTCCCCTGTGTTGCTTTTTTATTTTGGTATGACAAATCCTTTGGCATATAAATCTTGGAGGGTGGGGCAGAGTACATTATTCACCCACCAAAGCACATTAATAGATACAAAAATCTGTTTATTAAGTAGTGTGACCAGAATTGATTCCAATCATATGTATGTAAGTGCAAATAATTTTTTTTTTTTGCCCGGGAGAATGTCTTAGTACTTGTCAACCTTTCAGAACTGAATGGCAATATTCATGACTGGCTTAGAAATGTGGCTTTTATATCTGGATAGAAAGATCAGTGCTTCTCACTGAAGTAAATGCCATAGGTACACAGAGTGGTTGACACGTTTTGAGTGCCCGATTAATCAACTCGCTCTCCTTTTGCTATAGCAGCCGCTCTCAGTATGTAGTTCTGTGGCCAGCAGAATCCACATCACCTAGAAGCTTGTTAGAAATGCAAATTCTCAGCCCTCTACTCCATACCTATTGAATCAGATACTCCCAGGATGTGGGGGTGGGTAAAAAAAAAAAAAAATTCAACAAACTCTCCAGGTGATTCTCATGAATGCTAGGGTTTGAGAATCTCTACTCGAGAAGTTTAAATGTATCACAGTTTTGTCATTTTTTAAAGGATATCCGTTAAGAAAAATAGACCTTAGTTCTCTGCTCATTTTCTCTTTAACACTTTCCTAACATAAGCTAACATTTGGTGACAATGTGTTTTGTACAGTGCTAAGCTGTTAAGAGATTATCTCACTGAATCATTGCTAACATGTACAGTTATGCCCACTTTAGAGATGAAAACACTGGAGTTTTAGGAAGCCAGGAAGGGCTGAGCATGGGGGCACATGCCTGTATTCCCAGTACTTTGGGAGGCCGAGTGGGGGTGGGGGTGGATCACCTGGGGTCAGGAGTTCGAGACCAGCCTGGCCAACATGGTGAAACCCTGTCTCTACTAAAAATGCAAAAATTATCTGGGTATGGTGGTGGGCACCTGTAATCCCAGCTACTCAGAAGGCTGGGGCAGGGGAATTGCTTTAGCCCAGGAGGCAGAGGTTGCAGTGAGCCGAGATTGAGACACTGGGTGACAGAGCAAGACTCCACCTCAAAAAAGAAGCTGGGAAGTTGCTGAAGGTGACCTAACTGGCAAAGCTAGGTGGTATTCAAATCCAGGCAGTCTGATATTTGATCTTCATCACTGTTCTAAAAAGCTCTTCATTATTAATTGTAGCATAGCCTGTGCTGACAAATCTATTAGAGTCCCCTTTACACACTGATCTTTCCCATCATAATCTAAAATAAATAGTTCAATGTAAAATTCCAACATATACTCCTGGGAATAAGATACACCAAGCACAATGTCCTTTTTGGGAGGCAGAATTCATGACTGGAGTGCCCAGTGGAAAAGTCCCAGGTGAACCACATTAGTAAGTATTCTGAATCATTAGCCCCTGATTTTTATTTAGTGGCTCAAATGTGAGAAAACTATAGAATGAGAGGCTTCAGCTGAGTAAGAGTGCACTAAGGAAAACAAGAGGTGATTGCAAGGTTAATATAACGGAAAAAGTCTTTGCTGTTCATCTCTCTTTACCTTCCCTGACTGTTCATATTTGGAATCCGCTTTCCTCAATTTAGTGTCGTGTCCTTGGAATTTCTGTGCAATGCTGAGTATGTCCTCTATTTGTCACTTGTCAATGACTAGCAATGATGTTGGAATTCAGATGGGGAAAAATATCCAATTATATTTGGGGGCACTTCGGGTCTCTAATAAGCAGCAGAATTAGGCTGTTATCACACTGTAATGAAGCTATCCTCTGCCATCAGCAGCTTGGCTTGTAGAACCTCATCAGATATCTCTAGTAGGTCACCTCCTCAATTGTACATTGAAAGCATAGGACCCTACAGGGCACAAGAAAAGGCTTTGAACGATTGACTGTAATCTTCTTTTTAATGTTACATTTTCCCCAGGATAGCACCTAATTGCTTTGTAAATGGTCTTTTTTTTTTTTTTTGCCTTTAACAATCTTGCACAAAAGGCAATTACACATTTTTTTTTATGTGTAAAATGCATTCTTAGGCCTATTTCTCTCAATTTTTATTTATGCTGCCAAGTCATACAACTTGAATACCTTGCAGTTACTATTCCTTGTCATCTTATCTTCCAAGTTATGTCTTTTATTCCTTAAGAATTTTCATGTGCTTTGAAGAGGTGAATTACTGGGTGACCACATCAACTGCACGAATGTGGCTTGCTATCAAGGTAGGAAAGAAAGACTTACTCACTTTGAATGTAATTGATGCAACTCTCAGTGCGCAGATCTCTGAGACTAAAGAGCAGCCTTGGATAGAGAATTTAGAAATGGTAAAGGCAGGTTCTTTTTGGGAAGACAAGCAAGATGCTGAAGTGACCTTCCTAGAAGTTATTCTTAACTGCTGCTCAAATTTCAGAACTGGGGTTACTCCTTAAATGCAAAGTGCACGTTTCCTCTCAGCAGCATGACAATCTGTAGTGGTGTGTGGACTCTGCACTTGAAATCCACAGGAAGATAACCTTACTCTTAGGTCTCAGTCCCTGTCTCTCTCCCAGGGCACTGTTCCTATTTTTTCATGATTACGTTATTAGTTCTCACTGTGAAAGCCCAGCTTCCTTCTTCGCTCTTTATAGTCATGAATCCTAATTATTCTGCCTTCTTTGGCTTGTGAGCCTATTTTTTATTATTTGAAGAGTTCATGAAAAGGGGATTCAGGGTCTTTTCCTTTGTAATTAAAAAAATCTCAGATTATGCAAGTCATATTACTTTGCCTTTCAGTGAAATGTAATTGTTACATGAAACAATATTTGTCCTCTTTGCATTACCTTTTCCTGGTGACTGAATAGCACTATGGATATTTGTGACCTTTCAAGATAAGAACAAAACTATTACCTGGGTAGAAACTACATTATAAGAGATTTTGCTTTTTGATTTTTTTTTTGTACTGTATTTTGTTTCCATTTGAGCAGCAAGGAAAAGCAACCTTGATGATGTGTTGAAAAATTATTCTGAATTTCACTACCTTATTTTAGATACTTATGCTGAAATCTATATTCTTTCTCTCATTAACATACGGTTAAGGCAATTTTGGCTGGATACATCGTTATACTTTCACTTAGACCTCAGAATGTTGAGGGGGAAATCACGGGTCTGCAAATGGCAAGACTTGGACTCTTGAATGGTCTGTGCTTATAGCCAGATGCTTGACTTTGCCCTGTCACATAACTGCTCTGGGCTTGTATTCTTTCAAGCATACATTGTGGGAGTCCTATGAGGTGCTCTTAAAGCTATGTTTTAGATCACAAGTTCTGATTTCTTGTTTTTGTATGTCCAAACATGACAGAAGTACTAATAGGCTACAAGCTAATGAAGAACCCACTTGAGCAGGACTGTGTTCTTGTAGTGCCCAGTTCTTTGCAAAGTTCACTAATTAAGCACACACGTTGTTTCGCAATGCTCAGGCTAGATCAGCTCATTCCTTGATGTACAGAATTTCCATTGGTTAAGTAAACAAGATGATTCACCAAAAGGGTTGTTTCTGGTAAGGCCAGTGAAATAGTGTCAGTATTAATATATTAATAATTTCATCACAAAAAAGTGAATGCTGCAAATACTTTGAAGCATCTTTCCAATCATTTTATCAAACATTTTTATTTTTATAAACAAATTAATATTGAATGTTGAGTTATATCCTGCTTTGTTCTGTCAACACTGTCTTTTTACAATTCCTCAAATACTGCTTTTTGAGCCCATTTTACATGTGTTAAAATGTATAATTCAGGCTTTTTGTAGCCCATCTTGCAAGATCTTATTCTTAATAGTTAATAGCTGAGTTCGAGTACTTAGTACTTGCCTATTACTTTAAATGTGTGATTTCATTTTATATTTACAATAATGCCATGAAGTAGAAATTATGATTGCTGTTTTACAGAACTGGCAACTAAACATTAGAAAACCTAAGTAACTTGCAAAAAGTCATCCAATTATTAAGTGTGAGGAAGCCAGGATCCACATGGAGGGTATGTGACTGGTTCATTGGTCCATAGCAACTTCTCTAGGGAATTAATTTGTATCATATAAAGAATAAAATCTATTTAGCTAAACTGTGTTAGAGACTCCTCATTTTTATCAATTTCATCTGAAATATTTACATAATTAAAGAACGTGACCACTTGACCTCATGTAAGTCATTTAATTTTTCTGAGTCTTGGTGATTTTTTTCTCTTCTATAAAATGGGTGGTATGTTCATAATCATCATTCTTAAAGGATTGTTGTGAAGATTAAAATAATAAATATGAAAATACTTTGGAAACTGTAACACCAACACGCTTTGCCCTCCAGGCAGGGATTTCAAACAAGTGGCTTTTAAATGATTCTGAACTCAGATATTTTGGCAAAAAAAAAAAAAAAAAAAAACTCCAGGCAGTTAAGATCCATTTTTTTCCTCTTGAACTCATCAGGTTTTTCCTTTACTTCTAGATTTTTATTTGAAAATGAAAAGACTCTTAAAAACCAAATTTCAACAAGAAATGAACTAAACCATGGAAGTTCATGTGTTACAAAGGATTCAAGCATTCATGTAGCAAAGGTTTCTAAGTTGAAATGTGTGCCAAGTCTTCAAAATGCCCAGGCCCTGGCAGGTGCTTGGACCACCTCAACAAAGAGGGGTTTCGGCCCTGAGAAAGCTAACCTGTAATGATTTGTCATAAAGATTGGCTAAGAGGTCCTTAAATGGGTATGAGGAACATCACTGAGGCTCAGGGATATAAAGAGACTTGGTGAGGGTTGACCAGCTGGCCAGTGGCAGAGCTAGCACTAACTAAAGCCAGCCTCTACACCTCACTATTCCTTTAATAACAGCAGGGTACCCACAGATCACAGGTGAGTTACACCAAGAAGCCAGTGCCCTTGTGTTTGGAAGGTATCAAGTGGGTGTTTGTGTACAAGTTGCAGTGGGTTTTCTCTTCCATCCTAATCTTCTCAAATAATTCTGGGTTTCCTAGAAGCTCGTCTTGGGTGTAACAAGCCTGTGTTTGCTTCCTCTCCGGATCATCATTATGCCGCAGCACGGTTTCTCTGATCTCGAATTCACTTTCTATATTTCTTGGCCACTGGGCATATTATTTGACATTTGTTTACACTTATCTGCATTTTCCATCTTCTAAGCTCACATATAGCACACAGTAATGTAAATCCTCAGCTGCTGCTTGGCATTTGGGCACCTTATTATTTACTGTGCCATACCTCCCTCACTGTTTAATGCAATCTGCAAATCTTGCTCTCACTACCAAGTCATTTGTATACATAATTAAAATATTCAGTCCCTTCCAACACGGATCCTTGTCATATGTCTCACTAGTAATCTCTTTTCCAGACAGTGAATATTTTGCTTTCATTTATTTATTTTGCTTCTTGGAAGGAGAGGGTGCAGAGCAGGTTCAGAGATGTTCCAGAAGACCAATTTGCTTTCTTTAAAGTTCTAAAGAACCACAGCATTCTTAGCGTTTACTTATTTGCTCAGTGATTTCTGACATGTTTCTAATGAAAAAAATTCTGACCAGTAATTGCAGTTAAAAAAAAAAAAAAAAAAAAAGGCAACTTGATGATGGGGAACTATTTCATCTACTTGGAAGTCTTAAAACTGAAGATAAGATTTTGAGTACATTATCACATGTGCCAGGATGCTTGTTGTTCTCCTTTCTAATGTCACGTAGGGACCATTTCTGGATAATGGATATTGCACTAGATAACTAATTCTGAATTTTTAATGGCCGTGAAGCTGTTAACTAGGGGCCTGATTGCATAGGGACCTAGAGTGCGTTGACTCTCATAGACATCTGGCAAATTGCTTCCCAAACAGCCATTGCATGGCTGGGAAATTCTCTGATGTTTGAAACTTTCTGCTAGTTGCATAGGAGTACTTAATGGGGCTGTCCTCATTTTTAAGTAAAAATGTCCGTGTGGAGTTGTTTACGATGCCCACACCCATGCCAGCATTCCCCAATTTCTTAAACTTCTCTCACCAGCTTAGATGCTTCACAGGCATCAGATATCTGACTTTTGTAATTGCTTTAAAACAAGTGTGCTTTTGGGGTAGGTAATACATTGATTTAAGCGAACACTGATGTATACAAGAATTGTTTCCAAAGTGGAGGACTGTCAGGGAGGGCTTGGAGGAGAAAGGTTCTGTGCATAGGAAAAAAAGCCAGAGGGGTGAGGTGGGGAAAGGGACAAGATAAACCTTGCATATTATGTGACAGATTTTCCTAGATGCAGCCTTCGTTGTTAAGGAACTTCAAGGCTCTATATAAACCACTGCATTACGCACAGTGCTATTTCAGATTTAACCATCTACTTTTGCAAAATTCACCTTCGCATTGAAAGTCATAAGGTCAGCCTACTGAGAGTGTAAACTTGCCCAGAGATTCTGGTCTCCAAAGGGTAAGTGTGAAAGGCAGGAAATTAAGATTAAAAGATAGATGAGGTTCCATTTTCCCCAGCATCCCAATCCTCTACCTCATATTTGCTCTCTATGAGGAGAAAAGCCACACGTCTTTGAATGTCTAGGGACAAGAGATGTTACTTTTACAGTCAATGCAGCCTCTCTGAGTCTTCCTAAAAATTTAACCTAGGATTTCCATCAACACCGTTGGTTCTACCTAAGGGGTTATCACCCCAGGAGGTTTCTGTTGAGGTAGTGCTTTGTATGTCTCTGGCGAGGAGCTCAATTCATTTCTAAAATTTATCTTAAAATTGTTAAAGCCTCAAAGAGAATAAGCCAGTTAAGAAGCTAAGTGCTCTCACACCTGTAATCCCACCACTTCGGAAGGCTGATGTGGGTGGATCACCTGAGGTTGGGAGTTCGAGACCATCCTGGTCAACATGCAGAAACCCCCATCTCTACTAAAAATACAAAATTAGCCAGGCGTGGTGACGGGCACCTGTAATCCCAGCTACTCGGGAGGCTGAGGCATGCGAATCGCTTGAACCCAGGAGGCAGAGGTTGCAGTGAGCCGAGATTGCGCCATTGCACTCCAGCCTGGGCAACAAGAGTGAAATTCTGTCTCCAAAAAAAAAAAAAAAAAAAAAAAAAAAAGAAAAAAAAAAGCTTTACCAAATAAGTCTTAGAAACATAGTTTGATCATTTAAAAGATTTTATTGTGGGCAATGCCTCATTCAGCTGGTGCGTGTCCATATGGCCATGCCAGTAGTTAAAACTGTTGTGGACTCACATTGTTTTTATTTCTAAATTTACATATACAATCTTTTTAGAGTTGTGAGTTTTGACAAATACGTAGTCATGTAACCAAGCTCACAATCAAGATAGAGTTGTTCATTATTTGAAAAATCTCCCTCATCTTGCCCCTTTGTTCTGAAACCATCTCCTGACCCTTAATATCCCTGACAACCCCTGACCCATTCTCTTGTAGTACTTGGCCTTCTGTGCCTGCCTTATTTTACTTAACATAATGACCTTCAAGTTCATCTATGCTGCATAGGTCACAAATGATAGGATTTTAAGGCAGAGTAGTCCCTTGTATGTATGTACCACGTTTTCTTTATTCATCCACTGATGAACATTTATATTCATGCTTCCATGTGTAAGCTATTTTGATAACAGTACAATGAACATGGGAGTGCAAATATCTTCCCGAAATCCTGATTTCATGTTTTTGGATTCATACCCAGAAATAGGATTGCTAGGTCATTTGGTAGTTCTATTTTGAATGTTTTAAGAAATTTTCATACAATTTATCTTAGTGGCTCTACCAATTTTCATTCTCACCAACACTGTGCAAGCTTTCCCTTTCTTCACATAATTACCAATATTTGTTGTCTTTTTTTTTTTTTTTTTTAAATAATAGCCATGCTATCATATCGCTCAGTGAGGTGCTGCCTCATTGTGGTTTTGTTTGGGTTTCTCTGAGCAATGGCAATGCTGAGTACCTGCTCATCTACCTCTTGACCCTTTTTATGTCTTTGGTAAAATGTCTATTTGGTACTTTGCCCATTTCTTAATCAGGTTTATTTTATTTTATTTTTTTTGCTATTGAGTTGTAGGCATTATGTATTTTGGATATTAACTCTTTATCAGATATGTGGTTTGCAAATATTTCCTCCCATTTTATAGGTTACATGTTTATTTTACCTATTGTTTTCTTTGCTCTGTAGAAACTTTTTAGTTTGACATGACCCCACTTATCTATCTTTGCTTTTGTTGCCTGTATCTTTGGCATCATATCCAAGAAATCATTGTGAAGGCAGGATACTATCAAGAAGCTGTTTTTTTTTTTTTTTTTAAACAGAGTCTTGCTCTGTTGCCCAGGCTGGAGTGCAGTGGCATGATCTCAGTTCACTGTAACCTTCACCTCCCGGGTTCAAGTGGTTCTTCTGCCTCAGCCTCCCGAGAAGCTGGGACTACAGGTGTGTGTGCCACCACACCCAGCTAATTTTTGTATTTTTAGGAAAGACAGGATTTCACCATTTTGGCCAGGCTGATCTCGAACTCCTTACCTCATGATCTGCCCACCTCTGCCTCCCAAAGTGCTGGGATTACAGGAATGAGTCCCTGTGCCTGGCCAGCTTTCTTTTTAGAAGCTTTATGCTTTCAGCTCTTACATTTAAGTCTTTAAGCCATTTTGAATTAATGTTTTTGTGTGGTATATAATAAAAGTTCAATTTTGTTCTTCTGCATGTGGCTATCCCATCTTCCCACTGCAGTTCATTGAAAAGACTATTCTTTCCCCATTGTGTATTTTGACACCCTTGTGGAAGATCAGATGACTATAGGTGAATAGGTTTATTTCTGGGCTTTCTATTCTGTTCCATTTGGTTCATGTATCTGTTTTGATGCCAGAATCATACTCTCTTGATTACTGTAACTTCATAATATATTTTGAAATTAGAAAAATATAATGCCTCTAGCTTTGTTGTTTTTGCTCAAGATTTTTTGGCTAGTCAGGAAATTTTTGTGGTTCCATATGGACTTCAGGAATTTTTTTTTTATTTAGGTGAAAAATGTCATTGGAATTTTAATAGGAATTGCATTGAATTTGTAAATTGCTTTGGTTGTATGGACATTTTAGCAATAATTCTTCCAATTTATGAACATAGCATGTCTTTCCACTTATTTGTGTCTCCTGTGCTTTTTTATCAGCATTTTAGAATTTTCAGTGGATGCTTCTTCATCCCCTTGAAGTTTATTCCTAAGTATTTAAAAAAACATTGACACTATTATAAATGGGATTATTTTCTTGATTTCCTTATAAGATAATTTGTTAGTATATAGAAATATCACTGATTTTGGTATGTTGATTTTGTATCCTGCAACTTTGTTGAATTCATTTTTAAAAGTTTTTTTATTTTGGTGGTGTTTTTAGGGTTTTTGATGTATGGGATCATGTCATCTGCAAACAGAAAATTCTGGTTCTCAATTTCTGATTTGGATGGCTTTTATTGTTTACTTTTGGTTTCAGATTTGTGCAGAAATGCGTTGGAAAGTGTTATTCCTGTTCTATTTTCTGGAAGACATTGAAGAATTGATGTAATTTCTTTCTTAAATATTAGGTAGTGTACGCCTTCAGGTAAACTGTAGAGCTTTTACAATTACATACTTTCCAACTTCAATTTCACTTGGTTAAAAGGAAGTTTCTGCCTTTGACTTTTTATTTTTTCTTTCCCTGAGAGCTGGAGCATGGACATACCTTTGATTCATTTTGAAGCATGCAGAAGTAGACACACTCTATGGCATGGTGAGGCAATAAGAAGTAAGAAACCTGTATCCTTGGATGGCCATCTGGGGAGAGCTACCCTGCCAACTTAGACTCCTTATTTTTATATGAGCAAACTACTATTGGGTCTTTTTGTCAAAGTGATTTAGCCTTTACCATATTTATCCTAATTAAAAATGAAGGCCCTTTTTGTCTGAACTTTACTGGGATTCACCTGCAAGAGGTCTGATGGAATTAAACCAACGCTGGAAGAGGCTATGAGTAGATATAGTTTCTGCTATGGAAAAAGTTATAAAACAGAGTAAGGGCAACCCTGCAACAAGAGACCATGTTTCCTGCACATTGACATTTCTTGCAGCATTGATTCAGAGGTCTGGATTGCTTAGACTATCCTTAACTGTAGGCAATGAACAGAAAGGAAACTGCTATTTTGGGCATGTTTGAAGAATAAAAGGATATCTCAAAATCTTTGGTAGGTATCTTTCATAGCATCCTAAACTTTGTATTTCATCACAATTAATAGGAAATTAAAATTTGAACAAAGCCAGAGAAATTGATCTTCCTTGATTTTAGACAAATCCTAAAACAAGATGCTTGTATAACATTTAGGTAGGATTACAAAAATTAGAGATTATGTACTTTTGTGCCTTGGGCCTGAAGTATTCAAATTGCAACAGGCTGTAATAAGTCCAGTAAACTTCAATAGATTTGAACCCCTCAACTTATGGAGGCCGTCCAGTTATAGGAGGTACTGCTGTAATTTGGAGGCCCAATAACTGTAGGTAGTTTTTAAAAAATGCCAATCCATGAAACAAAACAGAAAAGGGTTTTTTTTTCTTCCCAAACTGAATTCCATTACCAGAAAATACAAATAGCTCCTCCCATTCTCCTCCTTTTCCTCTCCTGCACCCTCTATATTCACTATGATATGAATGCTACTACTACAGAAAACAGCCTATAGTATTTTATAATACCCAGAAGATAAGCACATTCTATAACCTGGCCATTCCACAAATAACTAATGCATGAACATGTGCATTAGGATACTTAACACATGCACATCAATCTTGATTACAGCATTGTTGTAATAGCCCTCAGCTGAAAACAATCCAAATATCCAAGGGTAGAATGGGTAAAAGGTTATGTCATATTCACACAGAAGAAAATTATAGAGCAGTGAAAATGAATAAATCTCAGGTACATACAACAACTTGAATTTATCTGGAAAACATGTTGACCAAAAGAAACAAAACTTAAAAGTGATAACAGTAATATTTCAAAGAACATTCCAAAACCTAACCAAATTATATGGGAATGCATGCATAAGTAGGTATCAAGAAAACGATAAAAGAAGTGATTATTTTATAAGTGGAGATGACGGTTGTCTCTGGAAGGGATATAGAGGTTTAAGGAACAAAGATGGGGCTTCTGGGGTGCTGTCTGGTCAAATTTCTTGACTTGCTTAGGGTTCGTTGCTGCATTAATTGTCTATTGCTATATAACAAGTTATTCCAAAACTTAATGGCTTAAAATGACACAAAGTTTTCATCTTACGGTTTTGGTGAGCCAGGCACAGGTTGAGTCTCCTGCTTCAGGGTCTTTCACAGGCTGCAAACAAGGTTTTGCCTGGGGTTTCTTACAAGGCTGAAATCAAGGTGTTGCTGGGGGTTGCGGTTATCTCAAGGTTCAACTGGGACAGGATTCACTCCCAAGTTTGTTTAGTAATTATCGAGAAGATTTATTTCCTTGGTGGCTATTGACCAGATACCACCCCAGGTGGGGCCCTGTCAGAAAGCATGCAATAAGAGTTAGAATAATACAAGATGGAAGCTACAGTTTTTATAATCTAATTCCAGAATGATATCCCATCACTTTTGTGACATTCTATTCATTAGAAGCAAGTCAGTAGGTCTAGCTCACACTCAAGATGAGAGGATTACTCAAGGGGGTGAATACCAGGAGTTAGGGATCCTTGGAAGCTATTTTTAAAAGTTGCTTGTCACGCTGGGTATTGGCTTCGTAATTATTTGTGAAATGATTCTTTCATGTTTTATGCACTTTTCATTGGTGTGTTTCACTTCATAATAAGGAAATCTGGGGGATGGACGGCTGTAGAAACTCTAGTGGCATGTTTCTTTTTTTTTTTTTTTTTGGAGACGGAGTCTCGCTCTTTTGCCCAGGCTGGAGTGCAGTGGCTGGATCTCAGCTCACTGCAAGCTCTGCCTCCCGGGTTTACGCCATTCTCCTGCCTCAGCCTCCCGAGTAGCTGGGACTACAGGCGCCCGCCACCTCGCCCAGCTAGTTTTTTGTATTTTTTAGTAGAGACGAGGTTTCACCGTGTTAGCCAGGATGGTCTCGATCTCCTGACCTCGTGATCCGCCCGTCTCGAACTCCCAAAGTGCTGGGATAACAGGCTTGAGCCACCGCGCCTGGCCATCTAGTGGCATGTTTCTTGTGAACATGTCCTTCTCCTTCCTTGTCTGCAACTAACATACACGGTGTTTGGCCATTTAAAAATCATTTGCTGATGATAATGAGCTAAATTTTAGGACCCTTGAGAACAGATACTTTTTACTGAACCAATCACAAAACAATTCTAGGAATCATAAAATTTTAAAGAAAGAATATAGAAAAATATTTGATTCATTCTCCACCAAAGGAGAATAAATATGTGTTAAATATTAGTGTGGGGGAAAGTTCCAAATGAGAAAGAGAATACAGACTGAACATGAACAATGATTTAGGACGGGTAGAACTGGGATAGCACTTTGGGATGTATCCTACAGTCTGACTTAAGTCCTGAAAAGGTATCTCTTGTTATTCTTGGGTTATTAATTCTAGTTTGTTATCCCTATGGTTTTAGTTCTAGGAACATGTTCTGGCTTAAATATTTGTAAGCCTCAGAATGTTGGCTTTGAACTGACTCCATCACAGACATGTGTATGAGGTGCCCATCCGTATCCTTTTCAGAATCTCTCAGTAGGATGTGGAATGCAACTGAATGATTCAGGCTCGCTGTCATAAGGCCATGGAACAAGGGGCTCAGAGGTTAGGGTGAACTGGGATGAGTTGAGAGAGGCAGGTGGTGGAGAGGAACTTGCAGGTGTCTGTGGGAACACCTAGGGAAACAGGTGCTTGTTACCGTCCTGGTTTCAGTGATGAGAACTAGAAGGATGATGTCTCAGGGGTCCTGTCCAGGGTTCTCTTTATCTCGGAGCCTTGAAGCTTTGTGAAGGAGCATCTAGGGAACAGGGGAAGCTTTGTGAAGGAGCATCTAGAGAACAGGGAAAGTCATGTGTATGTGTTAAACTCAGAGTTTGGGCCCTGGCATGGACTTTAGAGATCCCTGATTCTGGTCACTTAATTTATAAAGGCAGGATTCGAGTCCCAGGAAAACCAAGGCTAAAGTCAAATGGCCAGTTAGTATCCTTATCAAGCCATGATATGTTACATTAGCTTTAATATTTTATTTAAGCAATAAGTTATTTATTTATAACTTATAAGGCAGGTTTTGTTTACATTTGGTATAGATATTTTAAAAATACCTACCTTAAGTCCTGAAATGGGCTGTATTAAAGCAGTTTGATAGCAACAGATTTGGGGAAAATGTTTAGCAGTTTTAATGACGCACTGATTTATGGAAGGTGTGAAAAGTGGGATGGAAATGGATCATGAGAATTTTTCTAAAGTGGGATGCGAGTGGACCTAAAGTGTGATGAAAATGGACCATGAGAATTTTTTTAGGGGTAGATTCTAGTCATTTCGATCTCTTCTACACTTTGATGTTTAGGAGCCTTTTCTTTTGGGATCTGATCTCAGTTGAAATTCCTTAGTTCTGAGGCAGTTCTCAAGGCAGGTTAGCACTTACCCACTACAAACTACTTTTCTTTCCTTACAAGTCTTGTTTTGCACAACCAAATTCTATACAACACAATTAACCTCCCAACAGTTCTTGATTTCTTGCTGCCATGTGCCCTGGCCCCTGGTTCTTTTCCAAGATACCTGTGTTTGCCGTCCTGCTCCAGAGTTTTCTGTTTTCACTTTCTCAGACTCAAGTCAAACTGTTGGATAGTGAAACTACTCCTCAGGAGCATCCCTGCAGGAACTTGGCTTCCGATAGGAAAGCTTAGAGTACAGCCTCTGTCTATTGACATTTTAGGGACCCTGATGTTCCTGGCAACACAACAAATAGCTCCCAAGAAAAAACAGCCAATGTTATAATCCATATTTTACTTGCCAAGGTGAATATTACTATTCTGCTATAAACTTTGTATTCTTTTGCAGGCTCTTACACTTAGAGTGGAGAAGAGAGCTTAGATACTGAATATGAGTTTACTAAATACTACAGATCACTTCTCTACCCTTCTACCCAGACTTAACATCTCTCCACCCAGTCAGTAATAATAAAATGATGATAAAATAACATGGTAGTAATAACAAAATGTAGTGTTTACTATATTTCAGCACCTTTCATCATTTTATTATTCCTTACAATAAACCAATAAATTAATCTGATGGATATTAGAGGAAGAATACATCTCTCTTACTTCTGTTTTCTAAAGCAGTTGTAAGCCTCAGAATTGTCTTTTGTTTCGTTTTGTTTTCTTTAAGACAGTCTCTCTGGATTCAAACAATCTTCAGTTTCACGAGTAGCCAGGACTACACGCATGCATCACCATGCCTGGCTAATTTTTAAACTTTTTGTAGAAATGAGATCTCACTTTGTTGCCCTGGTTAGTCTTAAACTCCTGGGCTCAAGAGATCCACCTGCCTCAGCCTCCCAAAGTGCTGGGATTATAGGTGTGAACCACCACACCTGGTGTAACTATTTTCTTGTTCCACTACTTATTCCTCCCTGTGGAGGTAGGATTATTTGTTTATATGGTAAGCAGCAGATATAGGTATGTTTTTCTCCTTGATTGATTTAATCTCTCAAACATCATTCTCTAGATCACTCTAACCCAGACCAGAGTGAAACAAAGATGGGAGTGTGTCTGTTCCCAAGACAGAATCTTGGGGTAAGCTGATACGTGTCACATACTTCTGGGGGAAGAGTGACCGCCTGCGGTTAATGGGCTCACTGAAAGCTCACATACTGCTGCTGCTTTACTCTTTGCTTTCTCAATTCTCACATCTCAGGATGTTATTTACTGGGTGGACCTCCTCATAACTAAATAATACATTTTGGGAACCTTGAAGAGTAGTAGAAAAGGACTAGGTTTTAGAGAGCACAATGAACTTAGAGATTGAAATTTTGGTTTTCAATAAAGCTGATTTTTGTGGCTGGGTGCGCTGTCTCACACCTGTAATTCCAGCACTTTGGAAGGCTGAGGCGGGTGGATCAGGAGGTCAGAAGATCAGGACTCTCCTGGCTAATACGGTGAAAACCCATCTCTACTAAAAATACAAAAAATTAGCCAGGCATGGTGGCACGTGCCTATAGTCCCAGCTACTCAGGAGGCTGAGGCAGGAGAACTGCTTGAACCTGGGAGGCAGGGGTTACAGTGAGCAGAGATCACGCCACTGCACTCCAGCCTGGCGACAGTGAGACTGAGACTCCATCTCAAACAAAAAGCTGGTTTTTGCATTTCCTCCATTTGGTCTTTTATGGATATAGCCTGACAGAGACTGGACATCTCATATCATGCTGCATCTTACTTGAGTAATGACTGCAGCTTAGGACGACAGCTCAGTTCCCAGGTGAGCATCTCTTTTCATGTGGTCCTTGAGAAAGTGCTCAAGGGACCTATGGAAATGCACAGAGTTCTGGAGGTGGTGGCAGCCATCCATGAGCACAGGGCCCTCAGCCAACAGCAGGGCTGGGCTATGTGATCACGCTGGCTCAACCAAGGGGCGAGAATTGAGCCTAGACTTTTAGCCAAATGCTGGTGGCTTAGCCTTAATGTGTAGGATGCTAGAGTTGACCTTGGAACCCACAACAAGGATGGCTGCTATTGGAGGATGAACTGGGGGTAATAATGAGGACTCATCTTAAAGCAGGTGAAGCTCCAATATCCATGTTTAGATTTTTTCCCCTGTGTTTATCATTATGTTTCTCTGTCAAGAAAGTAATGGTAGCCAAGTTCCATAAGGTCAAAGAATAGGAGCTCTACTTTCTAATGCCAGACTTCAGTAGGCAGTGTTAGGTAGACAATCCACAAGAATTTTCCCTTTTTGATCTTGTATCAAAATGATATTAAGGCCAAAAGGGAGAACTGAGAAGAGCCTAACACTG
The DNA here is from genome assembly GCF_002776525.5 of Piliocolobus tephrosceles. Classification (NCBI taxonomy): domain Eukaryota; kingdom Metazoa; phylum Chordata; class Mammalia; order Primates; family Cercopithecidae; genus Piliocolobus; species Piliocolobus tephrosceles. Next base: position 144,536,857 of record NC_045438.1, read on the forward strand.
AATTCATGTGGTCTGACTGCCAAAGTCACCACCATCCTCCTGCCCAGCAGTGTTTTATTTGGCCCTGGATTTGTCACTTACTTAAGCCCTGACATGGTTTTCAGATTTCAGAGGCTAAACTGAAGTGGACTGCATGAAATATTCTAAAAAATTATTTATCTAAATTCAAATTTAACTGGACATCCTGGATTGTATTTTTATTTGCTTAATCGGGCAACCTACCTAGGTGAGGTTATCAAACATGGAAAACCAATAGTAGAAAAGTTTTCTTTGAATAGTTGACATTTTAATATTCCCAGAACTTACAGATAATTTTCATTATGGCAGATGTTTTTTAGGAGAAAACTATATTTTCTCCTAAAATATAGTTTAGGAGATTACATTAAGAAAACAAATGTCTAGGGAAGGGATTAAATACAAGTAAAAAGAAGCAGTGTATAACAAATGATGTTAGCCCAGTGTGTGTCAGAAGGGAAAATATTCAATTTAAGGAGTAGGTTGTACATTCTAGTTAACTTTTCTGAAAAGACCAGGAGATCAGTAATATAAACTGAAATATTACAGATAAAGTTGTAGCAAAAGGAAATGCTACTCAAAGCAGTATACTAATATTCAAGGCAGAAACTTTCAGAAAGATACAAGAGCAAGGCATAAGTATTAGCGCTATTAGCCACAGGGGTACAAAATAAAGAAAATTGGAAGTTTACTGGAAACAATTCTCCAGCTGAAAATAATATAGGCCAAAATAACAGATTTCATAGGTTAAAGCAAAGTCGTAGTAAGGAGCATTAGATGTAGTCTCTGTGGCAAAGAGCTATGAGTGGCTGCTTATGAGAGATTGAGAACCTGGGTTGCTAGACAGTCAACCTCTGTGCATTCCTGGGATACTAGAATATGGAACCCAGAAGTAAAGTGAACATTAAGAAGGTGGCCTCATAGAATGAGCTGGGGAGGAGTCCCTCCTCTCCTCAATTTTTTGGAATAGTTTCAGTAGGAATTGCACCAGCTCTTTTTTACACATCTGATAGAATTCAGCTGTGAATCTCTCTGGTCTTGGGCTTTCTTTGGCAGGCTTTTTATTACTGATTCAATTTCGGAACTAATTATTGGTCTATTCATGGATTCGGTTTCTTCCTAGTTCAGTCTTGGGAGGGTGTATATATATCCAGGAATTTGTCCATTTCTTCTAGATTTTCTAGTTTGTATACACAGAGATGTTCATTATAGTATCTAATGGCTTATTGTACTTGTGTGGGGTCAGTGGTAACATCCTCTTTCCCATTTTGAATTGTGTTTACTTGGATCTTCTTTCCTGTTTTTATTAGTCTAGTTAGTGGTCTGTCTTATTAATGCTTTGAAAGAAACAACTCATGGATTTGTCGATCTTTTGTATGATTTTTCGTGTCTCAACTTTTTTCAGTTCAGCTCTGATTTTGGTTATTGTCTTCTGCTAGTTTGGGGTTGGTTTGCTCTTGTTTCTCTAGTTCTAGCTGTGATGTTACATTGTTAATTTGAGATCTTTCTAACTTTTTGATGTGGGTGTTAGAGCTACAAACATCCCTCTTAACGCTGCCTTGGCTGTGTTCCAGAGATTCTGGTATGTTGTATCTTTGTTCTCATTCCTTTCAAAGAATTTCTTGATTTCTGCCTTAATTTCATTGTTTATCGTAAAGTCATTTAGGAGTAGGTTGTTTAATTTCCATGTAATTGTATGGTGTTGAGTGATTTTTTCATAGTAAGGATTTCTATTTTTATTTCGCTGTGGTCTGAGCGTGGTTGGTATGATTTTGGTATTAAATTTGCTAAGTATTTTTATGTCTGATCATGTGGTCGGTTTTGGAGTATGTGGCAGTGAGAATAATACACATTCTGTTTTTGGGTGGAGATCTCTGCAGATATGTATTAGGTCCTTTTGGTCAAGTGTTTGGGTTCAGGTCCTGAGTACAGTTTTCTGTATGAAAACTGAAATTACCAATACATCTGTAGATTGAGTAACCCCAATAATATATAAGATTTTAATAACCTTCTAAAATAATTCTGAATTCAATTAGAAGATAACATAGGTACTAATAGATTAACATTTTTGAAAAATAAATGTAACACATTTTTCAAATAAATGAAATAGCAATAATTGAGTTTTCAATAATTCAGTGTTCACAGTGACTTTATAGGACATAACTACTGTGAATAATGAAAGTCAACTGTATATAAAAAGGGTCAGATTCAATAATTAAGAGATATGCATGCAACAGTATTGTAATTCTTTTAACTTTTATGTTAAAATGGATCATCATGATTATGCTCATAGTACTGTGGTTTGGACATTTTCATACAGTGTTGGTGTTATTTTCAATTAAGAGCATTTAAAATATTTTTACTATTTGACACAATAATTCCATTTCTAGGAATCTGTTCTGAGGAAATAATCAGAGTGCTATCAAATATAGAGAGTTGTTCATGATTTAGTATTAAGAATTTTAAAATGCAAACCATAAAACTGTAAATAGCATGATCCCAACTACTTAAAATAAATTATGTATAAAACAGAAGGCAGGGTGAAAAGAATTCAGAAGCTTGATAACACTAGAATTTTTTTATTTTAAGAATTGGTTTTATTTCTTATTTCCAACTTTTGTGTCTCCCACACACTATAAATCTATGCACGCATATATTTTATATAATTTTGTTTATATATGCTCTTGCAAAATATATGCATGGCATATATATGACATATGTAAATAGTACTGTATTAGCTTATTCTGTTACTACTTGTTTTCACTACTGCTTTGATTTTTGACCTCCCTTCCATGCTAGAGTACATCTAATAACTCCTCCTGATTACTGAGTTATACTGGTCATATGTAACTATCTGTTGATAGTCCCCTCTTCACTTTCCCAATAATAGACAACCAGATTGCCTTCAACTTTCTGCCCTCTAAGTGATGCTGAAATAAGCATTCTCATAGATATACTCCGATCTGTCAAATCGTGGACCGTAACATGTTTATGCTCGAATTGACCCGGTAAGTGACCCGTCCTTCAGAATGTCAGTGGTACATTTGATTTGTGGGATCATGCCTATATTTGTGTTTTCCTCAATTTGCGCGCATGATCTTTATACAAATAAAACTAATGTACTTAAAATGTGTTCAAAAAGAAGAGCTCTGAATAGATCCCAGGTCTTCCTATATTATTGCTTTTGCTAGTTTAGTTTTTTAAATCTTGCATGCACTCCTCCTGTGGTCAACAGAATAATGGTCCCCAAAAGATGTCTAAATCCTAATCCCTGGAACCTGTGAATATTAGCTCAGATAGCAAAAGGGACTTTACAAGTGTAATTAAATTAAAGACCCTGAAATGAAACGATTATCTGGGATCATCCCAGTGGACCCAGTCCAATCACATGAATCCTTAAAAGTGGAAGAGGGAGGTATAGAAGTGGGTCAATTACTAAACTATTTGTATATTTGTATTCACTAGGACACATCAGAAGTACTTACTAATATATATATGTCTCTCCTGCTAGAGTCATCTCTAAGCAGGCAGGACAATGACTGATACATAGCAGACCCCTGATAAACACTTTTGACTTCTTTATACAGTCACTCTTGAAATAGTAGGTGGAGTTCTACTATTGAATAAAAGTGCTTCTGAGGACAGCAGTATGGAGGTGAGCTCTGTGCCAGATTTTATTTTGGAATTCATAATTTGTATTTTCAGAATCCTTGGGATTTGTGAATGTTACCTCATGTGGCAAAAGGGACTGAAGATATACTTAAATGAAGGATTATGAGACGAAGAGATTACCTGGGTTATTCAAGTGGGCTCATTGTAATCACAGGAATTTTTATAAAAAAGACACAGAAGGAGTCAGAGGACAAGGCAATGTGGTGACAGATAGAGACCAGAATGAGTCTTGGAGATGGAGAGAGATCACAAGGCAAGGCCCGCAGGCAGCCTGTAGAAACCAGCGGCTCCATGATGACTCTTCAAGAAAATACCTCTCGCTTGAGAGAGCCCAGGCCTTTACCACTGCTGCTGCATTCCTGGGTTTTAAGAGTCTAATTACATCTTCCATGCTGATGGCTGTCACCTTCAGTGGTTCAAGGCACACAGGTGTTGCCACTTGTGTACTGTGAGTCTCTGCTATGAATAACCCTAAGCTCCTGGACTTTGTAAATTATTTAATTTTAAAAAAGAATTCAAGCTTATCCCCAAAATACATTGCCTTCTTAGTGCTCATTCTTCTGCATTTTGCTATGCTTTCTTAAGACAGAGATGGCTGTATAATTAGTGACCCTAGAATTGTACATAACCATATTTTCCTACTGAGGATGTTGCAAAGGAAGACGTCATTGTGTAGCTTAAAATAAAAACCCATCAACGGGATGGGTGGATATAAAGTTGAACTGGAGGAATGAATCAGTATTAATTTTAAGGTTCTGAGACTTGGTTCCTGAAAGGTAAGGGAATTGTTCAGGGGATATTTTTTTGGTAGTGGAGGGTGTGTGTGTGTTTGAATTATTTGTGTTTGAGGCAAATAAAAGTCCTACAGATATCTGCCAGTATGAAACTGAAGATTGAAAGAGTACAAGAGAACAAACAGGGATATTTAGGGATCCACAGATAATACCACTGACTATTAGAAAAAAGTTTGTTTCTTTTTGTTATTAAATTATACAAGAGAAAAGTGCTAAGGAATAAGTCTTGGGGAATCTGAAATAATAGTTGCTGCCAGTCGGTGGAAAAAGGTAAGGAGGGGGCAGAAAAGTCATTTATGAAAGTTGTATGAAAGCAGTCATTATTATACAGTATCACAGACATCAAAAAGAGCATTTCTTGAGGGGTGTTCAACAGTTTAATTCCCATAGTAAGTTTTCTTGGAGTATCAAGAGAGAGAGACTTTGCTTGATCGTGTTAGGGCTGTTGCAGAACATAATTCCAGGGGATGCCATTAGTAATTTTGTCCGTGCTGTGAATGTTTTCCTCGGGGGTTGTGCAGTGCACAGCCTATGCAGCTGCTGTTCGGGAAAGATCAATGACATTATCGAGAGCATTTAGGGAGAGATGCATAGCTAGAGGCAAATTGGAGGAGGAGAGAAGAATTAACACTGATACACATCAGGAGGAAGGGGAGAGTCACAGAGTTGGAAAAGGTGCAGAAAGTAAAGACAAATGCTACAAAGAAAACTTTTCTGAATACCTTTTTGTTTTGTTTGTTTCTTTCCTTGATTTGGACTGCCACTTCTCTGACTGGCAAGCTCTTATCTATTGTTCCAGACTAGGCAAACTTCATCTCTCTGAAACCTTCTCTCATCACTGCAAAGAGAACTAATAGCTTTTTAAAAGATATGTAAATTTATAACATTTGCTATAAATCTTGTCAGCAACCTCAACAACATTTTATTATAATTGTGTGTCTGCTCTCCCAATAAACTCTGCTCTTGTCTTTGGGCACAGAAGTCTTAGGTCCAAGTAGGAGGTAAAAAGATGACCTCCGGGACAGACAGATGGACTTTTTGCAGGTGCATGTGTTTTGGCTGTGAAGTGCCCATGAGCTCTATTAATCCATGATGAGTGAAATTTCACCTCTGTGGCTCCTCCTCGTAGTAGATCTCTATAGCAGTACTTCTTAAATTATAATCAAGATTTTGCTAAATAAAGATTCTGATTTAGTAGGTCTGGGGTGGCATGATGAGATTCTGTATTGTTAACATGTGCTCAGGTGAGGCTGTGCTGTTGATCTGAGGACCACACTTTGAGTGCAAGGCTCCGGGCTAGATTGAATAACTCAAGTGCTGTGGCTCTGTCCTAACACCAAGTGTCTGAAACTGGCTTACATTTGTTGCAGAGTAATAGAAGATCTGACCATATTATTTGGGAACTGGAAACTTAGGATCCTCTTTTCCTACTGATTTCTCTTTTTTGAGACTTTTAATTTTAACTTGACAAACGAAAATTGTATATGTTAATTATAGGCAACATGCCGTTTTGAAATATGTATACATTGTGGAATGGCTAAATTGAGCAAATTAACATATGTATTACCTCACACAAACACTGTTTTGTGTTGAGAATGCTTAAAATCTACCCTTAGCAATTTTCAAGAACATGACATATTGTTATTAATGATAGTCATGATGTTGTACAGTAGGCTTCTTGAACTGGTTCTTCCTATCTGACATTTTGTATCCCTTGACTAATATACCCCCACTCCCATCCTTGGGCTCTGGTAACCACCATTCTACTCTTGACTTCAATGAATTGAACGTTTTTTAGATTCCACATATACATAAGATCATATGATATTTGTTTTCTTGTTCCTGGCCTATTTCACTTAACACACTGTCATTTAGGTTCATCCATGTTGTCTTGAATGACAAGATTTTCTTTCTTTTTTTTTTTTTTTTTAAGGCTGAACAGTAGTTAATTGTATATACGTACTACAATTTTTTTTTTCATTCATCCATTGATGGACACTTAGGTTGATTCCATATCTTGGCTATTGTGAATAATGCTGCAGTGAACATGGCGGTGCTGATCTCTTCAACATGTGGATTTCATTTCCTTTGGATATATACCAATTAGTGGGATTGCCAGATCATGCAGCAGTTCTGTTTAATTTTTTGAGAAGCCTCCTAATATAGTTTAGATATTTGTCCTCACCCAAATCTCATGTTGAATTGCAAAGCCTAGTGCTGGAGGTGAGGCCTGATGGGAGGTGTGTAGGTCATGAGAGTGGATGCCTCATGGCTTAGTGTTGTCTTCACCAAAGTGAGTGAATTCTCTTGAGATCTGGTCATTTAAAAGTGTGTAGCACCTTCTCCCTGCTCTCGTGCTTGCACTCACAGTATCAAAACAGCATGGTACTGAAATAAAAACTGATACATAGATCAGTGAAGCAGAATATAAAGCCCAGAATTAAACTCATGCATTTACAGTTGATTGCCAAGAGCACACAATGGAAAAAGAGGTCTCTTCAATGAACAGAGTAGGGACATTTAAAAGTGTGTAGCACCTCCTCCCTCCACTCTCTCTGCAGTGAACATGACAGTGTAGATATTTCTTCAACATATGGATTATATTTCCTTTGGATATATACTAATTAGTGGGATTGCTGGAGCATGCAGTAGTCCTATGTTTAATTTTTTGAGAAGCCTCCTAATATAGCTTAAATACTTGTCCCCACCCAAATCTCATGTTGAATTGTAAAGCCCAATGCTGGAGGTAAGGCCTGATGGGAGGTGTCTGGGTCATGGGAGTGGATGCCTCCCTCATGGCTTGTTGCTGTTTTCACCAAAGTGAGTGAGTTCTCTTGAGATCTGGTCAAGTCCCTGTTCTTGTTTTGCCTTCACCATGATTGTAAGCTTCCTGAGGCCTCCCCAGAAGCTGATGCCAGAGTTACGCTTCCTGTACAGCCTATAGAACTGTGAGTTAATTAAACCTTTTTTCTTTACAAATTACCCAATCTCAGGGATTTATTTATAGCAATGTAAGAACAGCCTAACACATCTCCACATTTTCCATAATGGCTATACTAATTCATATTCCAACAGTGTACAAGAGTTCTCTTTTCTCAGTATCCTCTTCAACACTTACCATTTGTCTTTTTGAAAATAGGCATTCTTACAGATGTGAGGTGTTACCTCATAGTGGTTTTGATTTGCATTTCTCTGATGAGTTATTTTGAGCATTTTTTCCTATGCTAGTTGGAAAATTGTATATCCTCTTCTGAGAAATGTCTATTCAGATTTTTTGTTCATTTTTAGTTGGGTTCTTTTATTACTATTGTTTTAGTTTCTTATGTATTTGGGACAATAATCCTTTATCAGATGTAAGGTTTACAAATATTTTCTTCCATTCTATAGGATGTTTCTTCACTCTGTTGATTGTTTCCTTGGCTGTGCAGAGCTTTTTATTATGATGTAATTTCACTTACTAATTTTTGTTGCCTTTGCTTTTGGGTTTATATTAAAAAATTATCACTCATACCAGTGTCATGGAACTTTTCCCATGTTTTCTTTTATTAGTTTTACAGTTTCAGATCTTACATATAAATCTTTAATCCATTTTGAGCCGATTTTAGTGTATGGTGTGAATAAGCATTTAATTTCATTCTTCTGCTTGTGGATATCCTGTTGTCCCTACTCTGTTTATTGGAGAGACTTTTTCTATTGTGTGCTCTTGGCAATCAATTGACTGTAAATGCATGGGTTGAATTCTGGGCTTTATACTCTGCTTCACTGATCTGTATATCTGTTTTTATTCCAGTACCATGCTGTTTTGATTACTATTACTTTGTAGTATATTCTGAAGTCAGGTAGTGTGATGCCTCCAGCCTTGTCTGTTTTGCTCAAGAGTGCTTAGGCTATTTGGAGTCTTTTGTGCTTACACACAAATTTTAGAATTGTTTTTCTATTTCTGTGGAAAATGTCATTGAAATTTTGACAGGGCTTGCAGTGAATCCATAGATCACTTTCGGTAGTATGAATATTTTAGCAATGTTATTTTTTTCAATTTATGAACAGGGGATATCTTCCCATTTGTTTGTATTTTCAATTTCCTTAATATTTTGTAGTATTCAGTATACAGATCTTTTACATTCTTATTAAAGTTATTCCTTTTTTTTGTAGCTATTGTAAATAAGATTATTTTCTTAATTTGATAATTTGTTATCAGTGTATAGAAATGCCTCTTACTGTATGTTGACTTTAAATTCTGTGAGTTTACTGAATTTATTAGTCCTAAGAGGTTTTTGGTGAACTCTTTAAGGTTTTTTTAAACATAAATAAGATAGGTCATCTTCAAACAGGGATAATTTAACTTCCTTTCTAATTTGAATACCTTTTATTTATTTCTCTTGCTAATTGCTCCGGCTAAAACTTCTAGTACTATGTTGAAAGAAGTGATGAAAGTGGGCATCCCTACCTTATTCCTTATCTTAGAGCAAGAGTGTTCAACTTTTCACTGTTTAGTATAATATTAGCTGTGAGTTTGTGATATGTGCCCTTTATTGTGTTGAGGTACATTCCTTCTACATATAATTTGTTGACAATTTTTATTATGAAAGGATGTCGAATTTTTGTCCAATGATTTTTCTACAGTTATTGAAATGATCATTTTTTCCCTTCATTCTGTTCATGTGGCTTATCACATTTACAGTTTTGCATATGTTAAAATATCTTTGCATCCCTGGGATAAATCTGTCTAGATCATGGTGAATGATCCTTTTAATGTTCTACTGAATTTGGTTTGCTAGTATTTTGTTGAGGATTTTTGCGTCTATATTCAAAGATTTTGGCCTGTAATATTCTCTTTTTGTAGTTTTCTTGTCTGGCTTCACCCTCAGGGTATTGCAGACCTCATAAAATGAGTTTGGAAGTATTCCCTCTAGGTCAGTTTTTTGAAAGAGTTTGAGGAGGATTGGTATTTTTCTTTAAATGTTGGTTAGAATTTTGCAGTGAAGCCATCAGGTTCTGGGGTTTTCCTTGATGGAAAACTTTTTATTACTGATCTAATCTCCTTACTCATTATTGGCCTATTCAGGTTTTCTATTTTGTTGTGTTTCACTCTTGGTATGTTGTCTGTATCTAGGAATTTATCAGTTTCTTCTAGGTTATCCAATTTGTTGGTTATCCAATATTCTCTCATAAGCCTTTGTACTTCTGTGATATCAGTTATGTCTCCTCATTCATTTCTGATTTTATTTATTTGAGTCTTTTTTTCTTCTCAGTCTAGCTAATGGTTTGTTGATTACAGTTATCTTTTCAAAAAACCAGCTCTTAGTGTTGTTGGTTTTGTTTGTTTGTTTGTTTTTAATTTTTGCTCTATTTTTGCTCTTATTTTTGTTCTGCTAACTTTGGGCTTATTTTGTTCTTGTTTTTCCAGTTTTTGAGGTATAATGTTTCTACTGACATAATGTTTGACATCTCATCATTTGAGAACCTTTTTAAGGTTATGACATGGGACAAATCCAATAACTCTTTATTAGGATATCAGTGATGGTACCAACATTATTGGTGTCATAGTCATTAGAAACTAATGGTTGAGTTGGTTATGAAATCCAGTAGTGGAGAATATGGCCTTGATAAAATAGTAGACAAGATCCTCCAATTTTAATAAGAAAAAAAATTTGGAAGTTTCATATTTTGCTGGTAAAAGTATACATTGGAATAACCACTTTAGAAACTTTTGACACTATTTATTAAGGATGAACATAAATATACCTTATCACCCAAATATATGTATATAGTTGGCCCTCCAGAGCCATGGGTTCTGTGTTCATGAATTCAAACAACTGGTAATGAAAAATATTTGTAAAAACATTCATCTGTACTGAACATGTACAGACTTCTTTTTTTTCTTTTTCTAAACAATGTCGTAAAATGACCATGTGGCATTTACATTTCATTAGGTATTATAAGTAATCTGGAGATGATTTAAAGTGTATCAGAGATACAGAATTGGTCCTGGAACCAATCCCCATGGATACCAAGGGATGACCCTGTGTATGTGTATGTGTCATACTAAATATGTTCATGTGTTCACCAAACGACATGAATAAGAGTGTCCATAGCAGTGCTATATGTAATAGCTCCCAACTGGAATTATCCTAAATGTCCATTAACAAGAGAGTGGATGAATAAATTGACATAGTCATACCATGAAATGTGTGTTTACAACAATGAAAATAAATGATCTACAATCATGCAACAAAATGAATGAATGTCACTAACAAAATGTTGAGCCCAAGAGGCCAGACACAGAAGAATGCATACTATATTATTCCATCTATGTAAAGTACAAAAGAGACAATTTATGCTGTTAAGAGCCAGGAAATTGTTTTCCATGGGTGAGTGGTATTTTTTTTTGGAAGAAAATACAATGGGGTCTTCTAAGGTACTCACACTAGGATTCTGTTTCACAATCTATGTGCTAAGTATGTGGGAGTGTTTGGTTTGTGAAAATTAAGAGTCGACTATGCAATTTAAAGTATAAATGTTACACTATCCTGAAATATTAAAATTATTTTTTAAAAAGAAACTTTGGGGCCTAGTGCAGTGGCTCACGCTTGTAATCCCAGCACTTTGGGAGGCTGAGGCGGGTGGATCACCTAAGGTCAGGCATTCGAGACCAGTCTGGCTAACATGGAGAAACCCCATCTCTACTAAAAATACAAAAAGTAGCCAGGTATGGTGGTGTGTACCTGTAGTCCCAGCTACTTGGGAGGCTGAGGCAGGAGAATCGCTTGAACCTGGGAGGCGGAGGTTGCAGTGAGCCAAGATCACACGATTGCACTCCAGCCTGAGTGACAGAGCGAGACTCTGTCTAAAACAAAACAAAACAAAACAAAACAAAACAAAACTTCAGATAGCTGAGGGAGATAAGATTATAAAAGAAAAAGCAATTGTGGGAGATAGTTAAATTTTTTTCCCTTTTGGGCCAAATATGTATATAGCAGGTTCTATTTTTTAGCTGGTTTTATGTGCACGTTAGGGTCTGTTATAAGACCTTTATTCCCTGATACAATTCTAATATAATCAGAATACAAAGTATTTACTTCTATCATGGCTTTTGTTTTTACAGGATTTGATACAACATAAAGGAAGTATGGGTATATGACCTGGTGAATTAATTTAGAGTGACACCAATGGAAATTATTTCTGATTTTCTAATAGCCAAGAAAGCCATCTTCACTATCCAATATCATAAAGAGTATCAAGTTTACTTCTTCATGCGCTGTATTCCATTCTTGTTCCTCACTAACTAGCTAACTTCAAGTAATAACTTCCCTACGCCACTCTAACCCCAATAGTAACCCAAATACCTTGCTCTTTTTGTTATAGTTATAGCACTTTTGACTATCTGAGATTATCTTTTTTTTCCTTGTTTATTTTCTGATTACATTTGTCTCTAAAGGTTGATAACTTATTTTAAACTTATAAGTTTAAACGTATATAAACATAAGTTTATATAAACTGTTTATGTTTAAGTTTATATACGTTTAAACTTATAAGTTTTAAACTTATTCATTGTTGATCTCAGATGCTAAAACAGTGCAAGACACATGGTGGAATAGTTATTCAATGAGTGAAAAATCTGGATTAGATTAGCAGGCCCTTTCTAGTTACAAATTTCTAAAGCTCTAACATTGCACATATGATTTTAGAGGTCCAGATGGATTTATGAGTTAACAAACCTCTGACTCTGGAGGTTTGCTCATCCACAGTCTAATGCAAAATGAGGCTGAAAAGTGGATTAAATGTTAACCCAGAATCTTTCAATGCTCACTCTCACAGAAGCAACAGTGCTCGTGAGTTTGGTGGACATTAAAACTCATGAGAGATGTTAGGGGGCCCCAGCATCACATTAACCTAGCTTTAGTGAAGGGCACAGGACACCAACAACATAGTACTTGAAGTAACAGCGTAGTGTAAGTCTACTAACTCCCAGGTGCAGTTTCTGGTATCTTAGTAACTCCACATTCAGATAGGAGCGATCACATACTGTGAGACTGTGAGAGTATATAGACAGTGCCAGCACGGCAAAGCCACTGGGCCTGGGGACGCTTTCCATTAACTTCCAGGTAGTTAAGCAGCTCACTCAGGGTTACATGACTAGTTCTGTTGTACAATTGGCATCTCGTCAATGCCAGTTTCTTCTTACTTGATGAACAGTTGTTACAATGAGGGCAAGGTGCTTGGATTGGTGCAGAGCCCTCTTTGGCTGGATTCTCATTTATCTCATCATAACAATTTTTTGAATTAATGTCACAGGGAGGGTTGACCTTGCAGCTCAGTCTGCAGACACCCCTGAGGTTAGAGACAGGGTCACAGGACTAACTCTTAGAACCTTCCTTCCAGCCAGGCCTGGGTTGGGCCTTCTGGAGTTTTCAGTAGTAATAAAGTGCCATGTTGAAGTGTCTACTTTGTGGCAGGAGATTTTTGTTCTCATCTTCACAGCAGGCCAACGTGAAAGGTATTTTAGATCCCTTTTATAGACAACGAAATGAGGTCCTAGAAACTTCCTCATGCCTACTCATTGGGTGAGTGAAGGAGTCAGGTTTTGAGCATGTCTTAATCGAAAATATAACTAAATGCAACTTTTTGTTTTCAAATTTTATTTTTGACTGAGTTAGTTAACTGAAAAAGGGAAGCAAACCTGCGCTTCTGTAACACCCTCAGTGTAGGGGAAAGCACAATGGTGGTTCTCAGTGTGATCCAGGAATACCTGAGGGTTCCAGCAACTGTTTGAGGGGGGCATGGGGTCAAAACCTTTAAAAATAATACTAAGACATTATTGTTATGACTCTCCTAGTCTCATGGGTGTAGAATGGAGTTTTCTAGAGGGTTCATGACATAGAATATTGTAACAGATGGAATCTAGAAGCCGATATGTGAATCTAGCTACTTTTTCTTACACTAAGCATCAAGGAGATTTGCAAAAATGTAAACCAATGTTATATTTAGGGAAATAGCTTTTTAAATATAGACTTTTAAATTAACATATAATGGCTTTATTATTTTTAAATGAATAAATACATATTTAAAATATTTTATTTTCTAATGCTAAATGTAAATTGATATAACCAACATAACCCAAAGCTCTTAGGGGTCTTCAAACATTTATTTATTTTATTTATTTATTTTTTTTGAGACAGAGTCTCACTCTGTCACCCAGGCTGGAGTACAATGGCGTGATATCTCCACTGCAACCTCCGCCTCCTGGGTTCAAGTGATTCTTCTGCCTCAGCCTCTGGAGTAGCTGGGACTACAGGTGCCCGCCACCACGCCTGGTTCGTTTTTATATTTTTAGTAGAGTCAGGGTTTCACCATATTGGTCAGGCTGATCTCGAACTCCTGACCTTGTGATCTGCCTACCTCGGCCTCCCAAAGTGCTGGGATTACAGGTGTGTGCCACCGCACCCAGCCTCAAACATTTTTAACAGTGTAAGGTAGCCTGAGACTCAAAAGTTTTGAGAATAGCTGGGATAGAGAGCTTAAAGAAATGGAAATGTTGGATAGCCCCAGGATAAGCTGACAAGCTGAGTAACTACTGTTGACTTACTTGTTCCTGCTTTAGGTTGTGATCCTGCTTTTTGGTCTGTACCATTAGAGATGCATCCAACTCAGTTCTCTTTTCTAGGAATTTCAGTCACTGTCCTTCCCTTTCTGGATGTTAGTTGCTGAGATAGCAACAGTGAATCTGAAATGATTCCCTTTCTATCCAGCAAAAGTGCACAGAACATATGTATTGAATGTCATTGTTTACTTGGCAAAGAGAGTGTCTCTTGCCTGGCTTTTGTAATGCGCTCTGTTTTCCAGGGCTGGGAATAGTGTTTTCCCTGGAGACTTGACTCCAGTAGTTTAGTTGTTTATCTGCTGTGGTTCAGCACATTTCAGAAGTGCCAAGGCAGCTTTTTTTTCATCTGTCCGCAAAATTTCTTACCCTGAACAAGGAGCCTCAGGAAAAAAGAAACACAGCTGGCTACACAGATGCTCCAAATGATCTCAGTTTGGAGCATGTGCCTGCTGTCCACTTTAGAGCCACAGTCTCTGAGGAGGAGATGGCTCTGTTGAGATGTAAGCACGGTTTGAGGAAGACCAGGATTTTAGAAAAGAAAGCCATCCCCAATTTTTCCTGCTACGTTCCCACTGTTCTTATTCACTTTATTTAATATGTCTCATGACTAAGATGCACCTATGTTTTAAGAATTTTTTATTTTTGAGATGGAGTCTCACTCTGTGGTCCAGGCTGGAGTACAGTGGCACAATCTCGGTTCACTGCAACCTCCACCTCCAGCATTCAAGTGATATAAAAGCAATTCTCCTGCCTCAGCCTCCCAAGTAGCTGGGATTTTACATGTGCCTGCCGTCATGCCTGGTCAATTTCTTTTTTCTTTTTCTTTTTCTTTTTTTTTTCATTTTTAGTAGAGATATGGTTTCACCATGTTGGCTGGGCTGGTCTTGACCTCCTGACCTCAAGTGGTCTGCCTGCCTCAGCCTCCCAAAGTATTAGGATTACAGGCATTAGCCACTGTACCAGGCCTATTTTAAGAATTTTTAAATTACAACTAAAATTGTTCTGTGGTCCTGGAACTCTGAGTCATACTGAAAAGTGAAAGAATGAATTGAAGAAATGGAGATCAAGTTCACCCTTGCATATTTGTGGACAGATTTACCTTTATCCAACCTGATTCTACATGAAGTTTTATTTAGCTATCATATTTTCCTTTTCTCAGTGATACGACTTAACTCCATTCCAATTGAATGGGTGACAGAGTCTAGAAACCTTGATTTAAGTCTCACATTCATCATGTGGGAACACCGTGACATAGGGCAAGTCACATTTGCCTTTTGATTTTTTTTTTTTTTACTTATTTCCTCAATGAACTTGGAATAATATAGACTTCAAAAGGTGATTGTCAACTGCATTAAATATATTTGAAATATTCTCAACTATAAAGCATTCACGAATCACAAAATTTTTAAAATAGTCATCTTACTGTCCTGTGTCAGTTTTGATTTAGTCATTGCTCTTCCTGTAACTCTACCTGGTAAATTTCATTTTGAGTCTAAGGAGAAAAGCTTTCAACTCTTCTAGATCTGCCTGCTCGTGGAGGGAAAATTAGTGAGTGTAATTGTTCTTCCCTGAAACTCAAATGGACTCAGACTTTGTAAAATTAAGTTTATAATTTTCAGAAATTCCCTTAAGTTGAGTAGTAAAAAAAAGCTTTCTAGTGTTTCGCTACTTATTGTAGTGTTACACAAAAGGGAGAAGAGACAAGGTTTCTTTTTTTTGTTTGTTTGTTTTTTGAGATGGAGTCTCACTCTGTCACCCAGGCTGGAGTTCAGTGGCACAATCTTGGCTCAATGCAACCTCTGCCTCCCAGTTTTAAGGGATTCTCCTGCCTCATTCTCCTGAGTAACTGGGATTACAGGCACGTGCTACCACACCTGGCTAATTTTTTTTTTTTTTTTTTTTAGTAGAGATGGGGTTTCACCATCTTGGCCAGGCTGGTCTCAAACTCCTGACCTCAAGTGATCCACCCGCTTCGGCCTCCCAAAGTGCTGGGATTACAGGCGTGAGCCACTATGCCCAGCTGGAGACAAGTTTCTTATTTTGAGGGGTGGGATATATCAGGTTTTGTCTTTCCCATGTGGCTGCTGCTTTTCCAAATAGCTCTGCACACTGTGACAAGATGGCTGCTGTGTCTCAATTATGGCTTTTGTAATTTTGTTCACCTAGAAACACTGGCATGCATTTTCATGTGTATGCTTTTCCTTCTCATCTAGTAATTAAAAATAAGAAAGATTGCTGGAAATGGCCTGGTAACACTCACTCCCCGCTACCATGTTTTTGATGGATTCTTGTCCCATGATCTCAGGATAGCTGATGGCATTTTTCACTGAGATTTTATGAGACTGTATTACAATGTTTGCATAATAACTACCTGTTTGGATCTAAGAATTCCTTTTGAGATGCTTTCTATAAACAAACTCAACGTAAAAGCTCATGTGGTGGGAGGGAGAGCTGTCCCTGGTTATTAGCTGTCATAACCCACACCAGGGTCTATCTGATGGCTCAGGTGCTTTAATGACTGAGAGCAGAGGTGCATGTGAGGCAGCCCTTGGAGATGTGAAGCAAGCCTGCCTGTGCCCTGTTTTGTGGTTCCTGATTCTGATGACGCCTAACTTACGGAAATGGCATATTTGTTGAATGCCAGCATTTAACCTATGTAAGTAATTTTGAAAGAAAACTATTTTTCACAACTTAAAGATGCTATGGTCTTTGTGTCCCCTCCAAATTTATATGTTGAAATCCTAACTCCCAAGGTGGGAGGTGATTATTAGGTCATGGGGGTGATGCCCTCATGAATGAGATTACTGCCTTTATAAAAGAGGTCTGAGAGACCAATTGACCCTTCCACCATGTGCGCATGCGGCAACAAAGTGCGCATGCGCAGTGTTGCCTAGTGTTGCGCATGCGGCAACAAACTAGAAGGTTTATAGATGAACCAGACACCTCACCAGACACCAGATCTGCCAGCATCTTCATCCTGGACATTTTAGCCTCCACAACTGTAAGAAATGAATTTGTACGTTACCAGTCTAAGGTATTTTGTTGTGGCAACCTAAATGGACAAAGGCAAGAAAAGAGAAATAGATTGTTGCCTTTACATTTCATTTTAATAACTGGTCTATAGAGCTCAGGAAGAACTGACCTCAGGCAGATGTAGTGCAGTTGTTACCTGAGGCTCTTCCTCTGGACCCCTCCCTCACCCCTCCTCCATAAAGAAGAAAAAGAAAAAAGGAAGAAAAATTTCTCCAGACAGTCTTTGAATATGTAATAATAGAAAACAGTAAAGCAGTTTTACTAAAACAGTTGTTCCCTGTTAAAATATAGTGGAAAGAGCTCCGTATTTTGTTGGAGTCGGATTTCTCTGGATTAGATCCGTGGTACTATCACTGGATCTTGAGCAGTCTCTGAACCCGCTCTTTGGCTCAGTTTCCTCAACTTTAGGAAGAGCTGAAAAGAACCTGCATTGCAATACCTACCTATGCTGTTTTAAACATTAAAAGAGATTCTATGAAAAGAGCATCTAGCTCGGCATACCTACAGCATATTTGACTCTTCACTCTGAACTATTACCAATGCTGAATGGAGGAGCCTGGTTCAGTTACTATGATACTTTGTGTATTAGTATACCAGACTTTTCCAAGGAGAGTGCTCCTCTAAAGCCATAAAAATGAGAGTTTTCTTAGAATGAAAGAAGCACCTCAAAGACAAATGATTCTTTTTAAGGAAAGGCTTACAAGATGGGCTACTGGTGGAGAAGACATTGTCTCCTGCAAAATTTGATTTCATCTAGCCTGAGTTGGATTCTCAGAGGAAGTCCCAGGCTAGGGAACTTCCAGCCACTAGGGTGATCTTCATATGAAGAAAAATGTGACGAGGAAGTAGAATGAATTAGGAGAGGAGGAGGATCAGAGATGCTCAGAGATGCATACTGATATGACATCTTTGTCAATCAACTCAGTAGTTCTTTTTCCTCCTAGATTTAAAATGTCAATACATTCTGGTAGCAAAAGGGAGATTAAATCAATGTTGTCAGAGGTTATAAGTCTAAAAGGAGGTAAGTCTTCACTAGTAAAACTAGAAAAGGAAAAAATGGGTATTTGAGCTATCTCAATAGCTTCTGTAGTTTTTAAGATTATAGTTCAACATTCAAGCAAGGAATGTGTTTGCACCTACTTATAATTTTCTAAAGGAATTTTCAGTAGGAAAGATTTAACTAACTTTTCATTGAAGAAAAGCTATTGGTAAATTAATAATGTATTACATATGTATTCCTATGTATACTTCTGAATCTCTCTCTCTCCCTCCCTCTCTGTGAGTGTGTGTGTGTGCGTGTCTGTGTGTGTGTGATAATCTATATGATAACATATAGATTATCCTAGATCTCTGAGTTACTGCATGGAGAACTGTTGCCCTGGAGAGTCACCTGGCATTACAATGACCTCATGTGCATGAGAAACAAATCTTTGCTGTATTTAAGCTACTGAGATTTTGAGACTGTAGGTTGCTATAGCATAATTTAATAAGATTAATATGCATCTATTCTTGCCCAAGTCAAATTGAAAAAAATAGTTCATTATTGATGCAAATTTACTAGTAAATTACATATTTATAAATAGAACAATATAGTGACACTTCAAGGAATTATATAAAATATCCCCCTTGAACAGCTCTGGAAAATAAATAAATGCTAGGGGGTATCATATGTGCAGTTCTTCCTGCAGGGCAGTTCTCTGGGTATCCTTGGACTGACCCAGTTCTTCCCCATTCCTCCTATAGTTCTTAAACTGTAGAATGTGCTTGGATGCAACATCCTGAAGGAGCTGGCTACAACAGCCTGGGCTTCGTTCTGCCCCCACAAAACAGGATGTTCTTCGATGCTTTCGCCCAGTGTGCTGCATCTCCCTTGGGTATAAAACTCAGGGTAGGCTGCTTTCCATGGTCCCTCAGCTGCAGTGTAAGTGAGGCAGAGGCAGATGAAATTCCATCTGTCCTGGGAAGCTTTCTTCAGCCTTGGGAGACCAACTTTCCCCGAATCCTAGACTTCTGCTGTCCCTTGCTGCTCCTATCTAAGTAATAAACCTAGTTTATGTAATGCCTGTGTGTGTGTGTGTGCATGTTCTGTTTTACCAGACTCAGACAAGTCATAAAAGTGCAACCCAAGATGCAGTGCGCTGAAGTGATCATCAGTGCACAGTAAACCCACTTCAGACCTAGAGGCAAAATTCTGTCCTCTGCCCTTTTCTATGAGATTTCTCCAATGTAAAAGAAAAATGTAAGTTTAAAATTTTGAGAAGCTTCAGCCATTCTTTCAGGTTATTGGCAAAATATTTGAAGTGAATAACATAATGATAATTGTTCATAGATTGTGCCTAATCTTAACTTTGAATAAGAAAATCAAAGAAGTATTGACAGTCAGGGCAGGAAGAAGCTTTACAGGTGTCTACTTAACCCATTTTTTTTTTCTCTCTGAAGGTTCATCCACCCTTGAATGCCATCACTGGAGATGGCACCATTTTTAAGACAGTTCTGCTTTGAAGGGAGGGACACATTAAACACATTTTTCTCTTGGATTGTCTGACTTCATTAAACTATCTGGTAGATCTGGGTCCATAGCTCTTTAACTTAACCTGTGCCATTCTTTCAGGTTTTTACTTTTATGCTCCTTTTACACTAGACAGAATATCTGATCATGGTAGCTTGGCTTCATGTGGCTGCAGATGCTTTGCTCCAGGTGTTCTACTTTCCTGGAATACTAAAACGTCCCTTGAGAATATTGCAGTTACACTCATTCATGCTTTTGATGTGCTCATTTCCATGTTAACAAGTAGGTAGACGCTTGAAGTTTGGATGATACAAAACCACGCAGAAGAAGAACAAAAGATAGGGGTATTGGGGAGAACTTACATAAAGGGCCCTTTTGCTTTAAATGTTTGACTGGATTCAGTGGTAATTGTAGTAGTATAGCTAGGATGAGGCTGAAATTTTGTCTTTACGGCATCGCACAGAGTGACACAGGATCTTTGGTACCGATTAGGAACAGCAAGCAAAGGGGGAGTGATCCATGGGTAGGGTCAGGGTACAGGATTAAAATTTTTGTATTCCATGAAAAATGTGGTAATCACATTAAATAGTTATGAGATGCTTCTGTGAATAAAAAGAGAAACAGATGTTTCTGTAACAATATGAATATCTTAAGTGATACTACTTTGTTTACTGGTTATTATTCATCAGCTTGTGAAATACAGTGTCATTAGTCTTCACATCCAGAATGACTTGGGGTGCTTCATTCATTAGTAGGCTTTTATTATTGTTAGATGACTTTCCTGTACAATTAAGTACCACCTTGAATCTGAGTAAAAATAAATTTTAAATTCCTAAATTCATATCGGTTCTCTTAGGTAAATCACAAATGCATACATTTGAGAGAATCTTTATTCCTGTGCTTAATAATTGAAGTTGGAAAAACTAGTTCTTTTAATGATTTTCTTTTGCTAAATCTGAGATTGCTTATTAGTGACTCAAATATGATTGCTCCCTTTATTCTTTTCTTATTGAGCTATCAAAGAGTTTTGCCAAAGGCTTCTCTATTTCCCTTGCTACTCTTTTTTTTTTTTTTTCTCCTGAATTATGGTGTAATTCAACTGGGTCCAGCGCTTTGTCAAATTGAATAGTTTTAATTGCCTTATTTGCAATGGGAAAATCTTTTAATATTTTGCTTTGCCCCTCAAGAAATTATTTCCAGTCATGTGACATTTCTCTCTCCTTCATTTATGAATAACAAGATGAGGACACATGCTTAGACCTCCAGTTACAGATCTTATCATTTTTCCATTTCTCTCTTCCCTTTCTTTCATACTCATTTCCTTCCTCTTTCTCTCTTCATCCTTCTTTAACTATAATCATTCAGTGACTCATATTTAAATTGGATTCTTTCTGTCTCTCACTGTGTTTTTTAAAGGGGATGGAGATTTAACCCGGCAAATCCATTTTATGTTTTCTCTTCTGCTAGATCACCTTTGATATTTCTGTAATCAGTATCTTTCTGCACTGAGAAAAGGAGTGGCCAAATCACTGTCCAGTAATTTCTTTTTGTAACCTCAGAAGCCTTTGTTAAACCAACCCCATTTCACTCTTTTCTGCTCACTTGCTAAAGTCTGATTGGTTTCAAATAAAATTTGCCTTTTATAATATGCTTTAAAGTCCTTATGCCCATCTTTTCTTTTCATATAAATCATTAATTTTTCCTACCCAAAGCCTTGCTTATGTTGAACATGACTGAATGGAAAAATTTTCATTATTATAGCTATGCCAAAAACATTCCCTTTTATACTTAAAATTATACTTTTGTTCAAAAGGATCTCTTTAAAATTAAAAAAAGGGCTTATACATATTCAAACCCTATGTTATTAACACTGTCTATTAATAGCACCAAAATTTCAGTGTCATAAAAGTGTATCTGCCCTTTTTCTTCTTGGCTTGATCAAAGCTTTGACTTTTTTCTTGTTTTAAAATTCTGTAAAAGTCTTCATTTTAATGTGCCTTCCTTTAAACATGTTCTTTCTCTAAGTACCCACTCATCCTTCAACTGTAATCGTTCCTGTTTGGACCTAATTGAGATTTCAGTGATAAATACTTGTCACACAGATAACATTCTTACCTATTTAAGTGCTTCTCTTAGACTTTTTGACGTAGCTATTTCAAACTTATATTTAATATTTTAAAGAGAACAAAATGAAACCATGTAGTATTTATTAGTTTCCTAGGTCTACTGTAACAAATTACCACAACTATGATGGCTTAAAAAATAGAAGTTTATTCTTTCACAGTTCTGGAGGTTAAAAGTTCAAACTCAAGGTGTTGGCAGGGCCATGCTCCCTCCAGAAGATCCACAGGAGAATCTTTCCAGCTTTTGCTGGTTCTTAGTGTTCCTTGTCTTGCCACAGAATAACTCTACTTTTTGCCTCTGTCTTCATAGGACCTTTTCTCTTTTATCTCTGTGCTCCAAATTTCTCTGCCTTTCTCTTATTAGGACAACTAATATTGGATTTAGGGTCCACCCAAAATCAAGGATGATCCCTTAATGAAATTTACAAAGACTCTTTTTTTTTCCAAATAAGGTCACATACACAGGCTCTAGGGGTGAGGATGTGGACGTATCTTTTTGAGGGATACAATCCAATGCACTATAACATGACAACACGTTATCCCTTTTACTTTCAACTTTTACCATTTGATTTTCAGTTGATTAGCTGAAAGTCTTAAAGTTTAGAATATGAGCATCCTGTAGAACAGCAGATTATATGTATGATTATATATGAGGATAACATACATATACACACATACATATGGAAGTGACATGAATTATATAGGATCTTTTACAGTTTCTAATAGTGTTTTACACATACACGTTCAACTATTAGAATGGGCAGATGGCACTCTTATGAAGTTGAATAATTCTTGTTTTATATATGTCAAAAGGTCTAATTTCAATCACATATAAAAATATGCTTTTCAGTCATATTAACTTTTAAATTATTATAAATTACTTTCAGATTTATTATCTATTTTCTCTCAATGTTGACAGCAATTTTAAAAAGTAGGATATTTTCAATTAATTTCTTTTTTGAGACAGTTTCGCTCTGTCACCCAGGCTGGAATGCAATGGCACAGTCTCAGCTCACTGCAACCTCTACCTCTTGAGTTCAAGAGATTGTCCTGCCTCAGCCTCCTGAGTAGCTATGATCACCGTGCTGGGCTAATTTTTGTATTTTTAGTAGATACATGGTTTTGCCATTTTGGCCAGGCTGGTCTCGAACTCCTGACCCCAGGTTATCTTTCTGCCTCAGCCTCCCAAAGTGCTGGGATTACAGTTATAAGCCACTGCACCTAGCCATTACTCTTATTTTAAAGAGGAGGAAACCAAAATTCTAAGAAGTTAAGTTCCTTAAGATCTTAGGGCTATTAGTGATGAAAGCAGAGCGTAAACTCAGGTATTTGATGCTGAGTTCTATGCTCCTTTCACTATACAAATCATCTATAAAATGGCAATATATAGGTTTACCCACTTTGGAGTCAATTATATGATTAGTGAAATTGTATCTATATTATTTAATGTTTATTGAACAAAATTATTTAATATTTGTTTCACCCAATTTAAAAAGATTATGGTCAATCTTATGCTTTCACTTCAGAGTTGAAGTATTTTTTCCAAAATAGCTGAATTATTTATTTATTTATGTATTTATTTTTAAGAGTTAGGGTCTTGCTATGTTGCCCAGTCTGGAGTGCATTGGTTATTCATAGACGTGATCATAGCACAATAGAGCCTCAAACTCCTGGGTTCAATCAATTCTCCTACCTTAGCTTCCCAAGTTGCTGGAACTACAGGTCCACAACACCATGCCTGTCTGTACATCAAAGTATTAATTGATCTAGATCAGTTAAATCTAGATCCAGCATTGTAAATCAGAAAGTAAATGTTTTAGAGTTTGCAGTACATACAATCTGATTGCAACTATTCAACTCTACCATTGTGGTACAAGAGGCAAACACCAAAGAATGAGTGTGGCTGAGTTGCAATAAAATTTTATTTAAAAATCAGGTGTTGGGCTAGATAGGGCTCATGGGCCGTAGTATGTTGTCTCCTGCCCTAGATCAGTAGTCACTAAACAGCTGTATGGGCCCTGAAAGTAAACAAACGGTCTATTGACATACAAGAAGAAAACATAATTTCTATTGGCATTTTATAAAAAATAAAGACATAAAGTTTTGTTGATGTATGTAATTTATAAACACATTGAAAATGAGGGAATGTGCTCCCAGTATTTTACTGATCAGGTTTGGAGACGATGCCCTATGGAAGTAACTGAGAAATATAATGGCTCAAGAGTTTATCCTAGCAAAAACTAACCTAAATAATCTTTTACAGGTAAATTTTACTCTGTGGAACATTTGTTGTTAACAATCTTTTTTTTTTATATAACTCATTGATGACCCAGTTAAATTTTTCATAGTTTGTATATTCTACGTTGAAACTTTCAAAGTATATTTTGTCACAAAAATGTTACAGAATACGTAGATGGAATTATTTGTCATAATTATAGAATTACTTTCTCTATTGCCTTGTATTCCTGGCATAAAATCTTTTCTGAAATAATTTTTACACCCTTCCTCCAATGCTTCCAGCAGACATTTGTTTTTGGTACTCACAGGGAGGTAGGAGAATGTATTAAAACATTGATCTCGTTTTTTTTTCTATATTTTCCCTTCTCCTCTTTCCTGGCTTATTTAAAAATGGTATCCATACTTTGTAGTTTCTTGTCGCTGTGATTTTAGCCAAAAATAATTAGGCAGAAATATTAGGACATTGAGAAACAGCCAGGAATTAAAGAATCTGAGTTCTTTGTAAATGTCTATGGCTATTCCACCTGTAGTATAATCATTTATCGGGGCTGCTGTAACAAAGTACCATAAACTGGGTGGCTCCAAACAACAGAAAAGTATTGTCTCACAACTCTGGAGGCTGGTGCTGGCAGGGCCAAGCCTCCTTCCAGTCCTGTGGGGGAGAATCCATCCTTGTGTCTCCTAGCTTCTGATGATGGCTGTCAACACTCAGCATTCCTTAGCTTGAGATATATGTCACTCTAATCTTAGCCTCTGTTTTCACATGGCTTCTTCCTGTAGGTCTTTGTCTTCACTTGGTCTTTTCCTTTTATAAAAAGACTCTTCTTCTAAGAACTCCATCCTAATAACCTCACCCTAATTTGATTACATCTGCAATGATCTTATTTCTAAACAGTCATATTTACAGGTACTGGAGGTTAGAACTTAGTGTATCTTTTGGGAGGACGTAATTCAACCTAAAACACCAATGATTAGGGAGAGAAGAAAGATATTTTTGAGAAGCAAGGAGGAAGGACAGGCAGGAAGATTCTTCAGGACCGGGGAAGGGATATGGGTCTGTTGGTCACACAAAAAAGTGAAGGATTGGCTCATGACACTAAAGAGTGGCTGTGTGGTGCACTTAGAGAGCTGAGACCCCATTTATGCCCATATTAGAAGTCATCTACCTGTAGAAGTCACCTACCCATGGAAGAGGCACTAAATTTCAAATAAACAAAATGAATCATCTGGTTGACATCAAACAGCCTTTGACATTAACCATCCCAGTTCTGGCAAGAAAGGCACATTTACAACATGTTCATGGAGGCAGAGATGGGGGCTATGCATAGGTCACAACATGGAATTCCAGTTATTAAAGACGATCTAGTTTCTGCCACCTCTGAATGCTAAACTTGCCAGTAACAGAGACCAACACTTAGCTCCTGGGATGGTACCGCTTATTGAAGGAACCTGACTACTTTATGGCAAGTTGACTATACTGGACACCTTCCATCCTGGAAGAGCAAGTGGTTTGTTCTCACAGGAATAGACATCTGTTCCCTGTAGGTTTTCATTGACCTGCCTGCGAAGCCTCTCTCAATACTACTACTCGGGATATCTCAGAATGGCTGATTCTCAGATATAGAATCTCATACCACCTAGCATCCAACCAGGGAAACAACCTCACAGAGAAGGAGCTAAGGGATCCACTGGTTCTGTCAGATTTTGTACCACACAAAAGACGCCAGCCTGAGAGGGCTATAGTATGGCTTGCTGAAGATGTAGCTGAAGTGCCAGTTCTGTATAGATATTTCTTTGATATTCTTATAAATAAATGGCAATATTTATTTTCTTGCCTTCGCAGGAATTTATAGGGTTTTGGAATTGGGGGTGGTAATTTTGTACCATGTGATGAATCCACTCAAGGAATGGCAAACCATTCTTCAGTACATGGTATAAACATTGAATCCAGATACTTTTCTCTAGTGGAAATAATTGATCTTGAAACCAAGGGGCAGAAGTAGGACATCATTCCCAATGTTCC
This sequence comes from Piliocolobus tephrosceles, assembly GCF_002776525.5. Lineage (NCBI taxonomy): Eukaryota > Metazoa > Chordata > Mammalia > Primates > Cercopithecidae > Piliocolobus > Piliocolobus tephrosceles. The sequence continues at coordinate 144,562,865 of NC_045438.1, forward strand.
CTCAGGAGTTTTGTGCTTTGCATCCCCATAATTGTGACTCTGCAAGGTCAGAAGTCCTGTCCCCAAAGAATGTGTACTCACTAGGGGCCATAGCAAGTTTTTTACTAGCATATACGTCCCATCTGCTTCCCAGATACGTTGAGCTTCTTGTATCCAGGGTGCAACAGGCAAGAAGAGAAGCCAATATCCTGTCAGTTGTAATTGACCCTGATCACTGTTGTACAGTGGACTTAGGGGAGAATATGTCTGGGACTCAGGTCTTAGCTCTTTCGGGGTCTGCCTCAAGTTTTGAGCCAAGCACATGTTATTTTTTGGGCAGGCCCAAGCCAATGACTGAGCGAGGCATCATATGAGCAAGAGACATAAGGTGGAGGAGGGGGACACAGAATAAGTAACTGAATGGGAAAGGATAAATTAAAAGCCAATAATCCAAAAGAGATGAAGCAGCAATGCAAGGGAGGAAAGAGGGGTGTACAAGTTAGTCTTCATAATTTCTACTCGTATGTAATTTTCTTACATACTATTTGCTATTTTTTCTATACAAGGTCAGAATGAGAGGTGACCCTCATTTAAATTAGAAGGTGGCACGTAAAATAAGATATATCTTGAAATATCTAACTTTTAAAAAATTATAGGTCATTCTTTTCTTACCAAAGATCACAATCCATTGAGGCCAAGACATCCATTGACACTGCAAAAGACTGAATCCAGCTGAGAACAAAGATGACATTGATCTTTTTTTTCACCTTTCAAACTAAGTTCTTGAAATATATTTGAAATACAATAGTTTGAAAGCCAAGGAATCAATGTATTTATCTTATAAGATCCAGGCTTTGTCGAGAAAAGAATAGATGTTTGGGTTCCAAGAAGTTGAGACTAGATCAGAGTTAAGATTTTATAAAAGTTAAGCCAAGAAAAGGGAAGATGCAAGAAAAGAGCAGTTGTCTTCCAAGAAGAGAGGAGAGAGAAGACTTTTTTTTTTTTTTTTTAAATGAGACAGTCTTACTGTGTCACCAGGCTGGGGTGCAGTGGCGCCATCTTGACTCACTGCAATCTCTGCCTCCCAGGTTCAGGTGATTGTCTTGCCTCAGCCTCCCAAGTAGCTGGGATTGCAGCCACTTGTCCATCACACCTGGCTAATTTTTGTGTTTTTTATAGAGACACGAATTCACCATAATGCTCAGGCTGGTGCTGAACTGCTGACCTCTAGTGATCTGCCTGTCTCGGCCTCCTAAAGTGCTGGGATTATAGGCGTGAGCCACTACACCCTGCTGAGAGAAGCCCATTTTAAGCCAGGAAAGGAGCTGGAGAAAGAGAAAGGAGAGCAAGAATACCGAGATCTATCTTTGTGGACAAAACCTCAGGGTTGGAGAGAGAAACACCAGAGAAGTGAAAGGACAGAAGGTCCATATACTTACACCTGCAATTCTTGGAGGAATCAGCTTCCAATGCTGACTTGGAGTATGGAGGCAGACCAGAGGTCTGAACAAATACAACTGTTTTCCTGCAACCTAAGTTTACAGGGAGACTATTCATAATTTCTTGTAGCATAAGTGCAAACACTGATCAGACTAGGAGACCAAAAGAGTCCTGGGTTCAGGACAAGAAATGGACCTCAAATCTTTGGTAGTAAGGCCCTCAAGTTGCTATCAAATACTTTATTGGGATGATTTATATGAACAGAATCCTTTGAGATGTCATAGGACAGACTTGGACTAGAAATGACTTCCTTGTATCCATGGCATGAAATCAGTTTTTCCCTTTATTCCACGTCAATCCAGGTAGGGAGGAAGGAGAAGATGCTTGAGATTTGAGAAAGCCCTTGTTAAGATGATTATATTTTGAGTTGACTGAGTTTAAATCCTTAACATACTGAATAATTTCCCAAAAGATTACTTTCAACTGAACAATACTTAGTTACCTTGAATTGGCAAGATTAAGTATTTTCAGCTACTTTGAGGAAAAAGAGGCTTGTGAGCAAGTTGAGTTTGATACAGACTAACATTTCTGTACAACTGAGTTGTAAAAATACATGTTAGTGCAGCTACATACACAGTTAGATCTTTCTTTTTCATTATGTTTTTAACTTTCCATTGTTGTATTTTAACTCTCCCTATGAAACTATGGCTAACATATTTACACTGAACTGAGAAAGTTGATATGGTTTGCCTGTGTCCCCACCCAAATCTCATCTTGAGTTGTAGCTCCCATAATCCCCATATGTTGTGAGAGGGACCCACTGGGATGTCACTGAATCATGGGAATGGGTTTTTCCCATTCTGTCCTCATAATAGTAAGTCTCATGAGATCTGATGGTTTTATAAAAGGCAGTTGCCCCAACACACACGCTCTTGCCTGCTGCCATTAACATGTGCCTTTGCTCCTCCTTTGCCTTCTGCCGTGATTGTGAGGCCTCCTTAGCCATGTGGAACTGTGAGTCCAGTGAGCCTCTTTTTCTTTATAAATTACCCAGTCTTAGGTATTTCTTTATGGTAGTATGAAAATGGACTAAAACCGTTGTTGGAATGGACAAGATCTTAAATAAAAATTCCACTAACTTCCCTGATGTTTATAAACATATAGAGTAAGCATGTGTCAAAAGCTTATTTAACTTATGAAGAAACCAGTACGGTACTAAATCTGGTAAAAAAGGTAATTAGAAGATTAGTTAGTAAGTCCCTCAGGGAAGTTATACTGACATAAGTTTCCTAATGTAGAGTCCTACAGGGTAATAATACAATAATCTTTGGGCTTATCTTTTCTACAAAAAATAATTTGCTTTTATACTGGGTAAAAATTTGTAACTTAACATGAACATGGGACTTTATAGAATCTTGGGCCAATAAATAATAAATGACAAGTCAAACACTAGTATGTTCCCTGACATAGTTAAAGAATGCATGAATGCATCTATCAGTTCATGCTCCAATGTGGCACTGAAAGAACATGGATTCCTCTTTTTGTCTTATTTTCAAGGTTTGGACAATTTTTAAAACCCTTGTTTTATTATGATCTTCAAACCCAGGGCCTTCTTTGTCCTTTGCTGGACGCTCATTACTGGACTTATCTCATTTTGCTGGAGTAAAAATTAAAAACATAGTAGAAAATCTATTTTGAAGCAATGAAAGATAAGAAATCAAAGGAAAAAGGTTGAAGAAACCAAGTCAGACTGAAAACTACCTTTTGGTATTGCAAATAGCCAATTTTAGTGCTGAGCCTTTTTAAAACAGTAGTCCTTATTAATGGATACTGTGTTTAAAAGATTCTGTTGAATTCTGTGCTGCTTTGTTTTCTATGAGTCATAGTTACAGTTTTGTACTAAGAAGCAATTTTTTTTTTTTTTTTTTGAGACGGAGTCTTGCTCTGTCACCCAGGCTGGAGTGCAGTGGCGTGATCTCGGCTCACTGCAAGCTCTGCCTCCTGGGTTCACACCATTTTCCTGCCTCAGCCTCCCAAGTAGCTGGGACTACAGGTGCCTACCACCATGCCTGGCTAACTTTTTTTGTATTTTTAGTAGAGACAGGATTTCACTGTGTTAGCTAGGATGGTCTGGATCTCCTGATGTCCTGATCTGCCCACCTCAGCCTCCCAAAGTGCTGGGATTACAGGTGTGAGCCACCGCACCCGGCCAGAAGCATTAATTTAATTGCAGATCTTGAGGAAGGAAAGCATCCTTATTGTTAAAGGTCATTAACCTCGTCCTATTAATGCTGCTCCTAACTTAGTGAGTCATGTATCTCAGTAGTTTTCAAACTTTGCACATTAGTGTCATGGTGAAGCTTCTAAAACTTTGACCCCATACCAATTAAGTTAAAATATGTTTTCAGGCTGAATCTAAGCATTGGTTTTTGTTTTTTGTTCTTAAAACTACTCAGATAATTTTAGTGGTTTTCCAGATTTGAGAACCACTGACACAACTTTTAAATTTTCTTGTGCTCATGTTTCTTTTCCTTACAGCTATGGGAGAGAGAGAAAAAGGGTAGGGGGAGGGAGGGAGAGAGAGAGAGAGAGACAGACAGACAGAGACAGAGGTTGGCAGTGTTAGAAAGAACCTTTCTTTTAATGGTGTTTCTTTATCCTCTCTTCCATTTCTTTTTTCTCCATGTTACTAGCTCTTCGTGGCAACCAGGGTGTTGTAAAGCAAATTTCCAGAGCAGTGCACAGGAAAGATACCTCTGCCCTTACTAGGAAACTAGGCCTCCCACAAGACATCAAACAGTTCATCATTAGAGCAAAAATTTAGGATAGTGCTAGCCATTTCCTAAAAATCTTTGTCATTGTTGTGTTATATAGGAAATGACATATGCACAGCTTTTCTGAGTTCACCCATGTATTACTTTCCCAGTCAAACTGTACACTGGAACATAGTTTTGAGACATCATTACAGGATAATCTTAAATCTGTCCTTTTAAAAGAAATTCTAAATTATCCTTTAATATTAGTAATAGACGACCTGTAACATACAAATGATTTGAGCCATAACAGTATCTTTGAGAAAGTTAAGTTACAGAAACACAGATGGAACACAAACTTTTGGGAGTTCAGGGCTCTCTGTAAGACTTATTAGAATACTGTTCACTGAAGTTTGTTCTGGCCTCCAAGAAAACCTCCTCTTCCACCTTGCTCTAACCCCACATCTACATAGAAAAATCTCTAAAACCCTAATTTTTATTCTTGTAAGAGTTGAACAACAATTTACAACTCAAAAGATACCGCATTTGAACAGTTATATTAATTTATCAGTATAATGGAATTTTGTACCACCATTAAAACAGTACTTATAAAAGCAATGCAAAAATGTGGAATATCTGAAAATAAATAAGGGTGGAAGCACAAATAAAAATAGCTTGCACAACTATTTAATGTCTATATGCCTCTGAATAGTAATTAGGAGAAAACATATGGAAGTGAAAATTATTTCAAATTTTAAAATCTTGAAACAGAAAGCAATACTTAAAATGTATCAACCACCCCCACCCCATGCATATGTTCTAGAAATGTCTTGTTTCCAGGGTCCTAGATTTTTGGCTTACTGTCAGTTTTCAGGACTGGCTTCTTTTAGAAATAACTGTTTTTTTTTTCCTTCTTGCGTATTAAGATCTGAAAATTTATCATGTTTTTCTTTTGTTTCTTTATATCCAATTTATAATTCTAGAAATAGTTAGAAAACTAGGTATCTTTGACTTTGCTTTGAACTATTTTGTAGCATTACACGGTTTCCCTGTCGTACTTCTAATAACTATCCTTTTAGTGAAATGATCCATTTACTATGCCATGCTTCTAAGAGAAATTGGTGAAAATTTCCACATTTTCTTTGTACTCCTTTTGTTGGATAATGCCCATTAATGTAGTAGGGTTTCAAACAGCCAGTTAATTGCAGGAAGTGTATAGCACTCTCGTGGCAGTAAAGGTATCAACAGCAAAAAGTCAGCAAAGAGATTAAAAAAGAAAAATCCTGACTGTTGTTTACCTCAGTTACTAGTGATATTGATGAGGATAATCCTTTTGTTTTGGATATACTATTAAACTTTTCTTAGAAGTTCATTGGAATGGGTTGCCCATTTCATTGCATCTTCAATCTTGGCTTTTAGCTTTGGCCAAGTCTACAATTTGTCTACATTTTGCGTTTGTGATCACCTTGGCACCATCAGACAGCTGCTTTTCCATTCCCTAGAGATCCAGACTCAATTTTTGTGGTGAAGTTCAGTAATGTGTCTTGCGCCCTACCTTTCTAAGTCTGATTTTATTAGTAGATCAGAATGTCACAATTCTCAGATGCAGTACTGGATAAAGATATAAATTATATTTGGACAGGTTAGAAACCTACAAGAGTGGGTAGCTAAGATACATGGAATAGAGATGAACATTGGCTTTTTCCATGTGAAAGATAACTCAGTCTGCATATTTCTGTAAGATTTCTTAGTATAGCTATTTGGGTTTGTCTCTAAGGTAAGAACATTCTCTTTCCATGGTCTCTTGGCCTCCTGAGAAATCTACTATTGGTTTATCTTGGTTTGAATTGCTTTGGTTTTATTCTTCAGGCTTCAGAATAGTCTCACCCTAAACCTTCTCACTCTGTAAATTGTCTTACTTCCTCGTTAAGTGCAGAATCCAAGGGTTTTTGTTTGTTTGTTTCTCCCAAATTTGAGTCACCAAGTGCCTTTGTCCACTCAGGCTGCTAAAACAAAATGCCATATGCTGAGTGGCTTATAAATAACAAATTTTTTACAGTTCTGAAGGCTGGGAGGTCCAAGATCAAGGCACCAGCCAATTCAGTGCCCTGTGAGGACCTGCTTCCTGGTTCATAGACAGCTGTTTGGTATAAAGGACAAAGGAGCTCCCATTCATGTAAGCTCTGCCCTCATGGGCTAAGCACCTCCTTTCTAATACCATAACATTGAGAGTTAGTGATGAAGGAGTGAAAAAGAAATTAGGCAGATAGTGAAGGCACAGAAGTCCTTGTTAAGGCTTTCCTTTTAATGAAAAGCAGCCCCCAAATCTCTTTTCTTTTCTAACAAAGAGTAGCCTATAAAATTGAGCTGCACACATAGACAAGCTGGAAGCTTACATGGGTGAATGTTGGCAGAAAAATTCTACCTGGGACTAGACATGTTAAAAATGGTGGCTCCATCTTTTTACCAGCCATGTGTACAGTAAGGAGCAGACAAGACAGCCTTGATCAAGTGGATAGCCCATTTGCATAATAAGATTAGGGTGGGGTGCCAGCCTTCCCCACATGCTGTGTAAACATCACACTTGATCAAACCAATCTGTGGTTCCTATGTAAATCAGATACAGCATCTTCAAGCCTGCCTATAATAACCGGTGAATTTGCCACAGGCTGGTCATTTCTCTCCGAAGCCCCCCCTCTCACTAGAGAGAGAGCTTTTCTCCTTTCTTCTGCCTATTAAACCTCCACTTCTAAACGCCTCATGTGTGTGTCCATGTTATAAATTTTCTTGGCATGAGATGACTTTCCTCAGGTATTTACCCCAGACAATGAAGCCATTTCATTAGGATGTCAGCATATGCATTCTGGGGGGAACACAAACATACCATCTACAACACTCAGCAATTTTTTACAAAGAGGTTCATCAGGATAGCAATTACCTCTTTTGTTTGGGGTTGGTTATGGAAAAGAGTCATCAAATTATAAAAAGACAAGAAAGAACCAATAATAATGATAGAAAAAAAAATGTTCCTAAATGCCTAAACTAACTGCAGGAGTTACTTAGTGGGACATACTATGGAAATATGTCCAAGGAGCATGGAGTTGACATTGAGAGGGATATGACTAAGCTTCTGGGCCCCCCTCACAGAGATATGGCACAGTTGAGCATTTATAGACATTTATAAGCATTGTACTCTGTGGGCAAATATTATGAACTCTATTATTACAATAAGAGTAAGACTAGGAAAGTTTGCTTTATGAGCACAGAAAAAGGCCTTGGGTATATATGGATCTGTATACTTCCTAAGAAAATAGGCAAAGGCTCGAGTACATATTATTCTTTTGGAAATCCCAGGTGAATTGCAACTGTAAATATGGTTGGTTTGATGCATTTTTAAATGTCTCAAAGTTTTTGTTAGAGGGTACAAAGGGGGCTAAAATAACCTAGACAGTGATCAGAAGACTTTCTATATTTCATGTATAGCTGGAAATGGATAGTAGCAGGATGTAGTAAAAATTTGATCTTGGCAAACTTTACATACTTTGTGTGATTGACCTTTCTCATCACCAGAAGTTTACATATGTCCTTTAATTATACTGAATTTCAGTGTCCTGGACAATCTAGGTATATGAAGTCTGAAGATTTATATTTTTGGGGGATTAGAGTCCTTCTTTGCCCCTGGGGGACCCTCAGGTTGTCTGTGTACAGGTATGGGGTCAAAACTGGTTTTATTTCTAACCCAGAAGAATCAGTACACTACGGTAGAAATAGTTGGCCTACAAATTAGGAGACTTTGATTCTAGGGTTAGTTTTGCTTATATCCTTAGGCAAATCACTTCTACCCTCTATGCCTCAGTTTTTTGGAATGTATGATAAGTGACATAAATTTGAGAAGTCTTCCTACTCTAGTCCTCTGAGATTATCATATGAGAAATAAAATGGGGGATGATGCCTTTCTATTGGCTATTACTGCTATCTTTCTTTTTAGAATTTTAGATCTATTCTGTGAGCTATCAAAGTATAGATTTTGGATCTGTTTTGTGAGCTATCAAAGTGATAATCTTGTTAGCAAGTGGAGACTTTACGCCCTTCGAATAATTTAAATGGCCACTTGCAAGCCATAACTTCTGACTTGGGAGTGTGTGGATGGTGGGGCTAGGCCAGGGATTAGTATTATCTTAACTGATCTTCATCTTAAAGGCCCTGGGCAGACTGCTTTGTAGCTTTCCTCGTATTTCACTTGAAGATCTCTGATTCACTCAGGTTCATCTCACTAGTTGCTATATATCGAGGGTTCCTATCGGTCCCCGAGGAAGAGCTGCCAAGGAAGTGTTGCTCAGTCTAACTGAGCAAGCTCTAAGTATAACTTATTCTGCTATTACGATACAATGGAGATGACCTGAGTAATGTAAACTTTTAAGCCTCTAAAAAGGAAAAATGGAAACAGATGACATCCTGTTTATACATGTATCTATTACTGTTACAGGTTTTTGTATGAATAAAATGCAAATACCCAGGCATATAGAAGCAGGCTTTGAAATCTGCATGTCAAACATCCTGTTTCTTCACAATATCTTGATAACTCTTATAAAATCTTGACTAAGAGGGCTTTAATGAATGAAAGAAAAAGCAAGATATTAAAAGAACTTGGAGGGAGATAAGAGATAGGAGTTCTCAACAGAGAAGATTGGTGTGGGCATCACTGCTAGCTAACCTGGACCCAGGAGCCAACCATTGGGACAATTTCTGCTTGTGTTATTGTTGTTATACAGTAAGACTGCAATGGCTATTTATAAACAGGCAATAGGTAGTTTAACTTATTTAAATGTCCTCTTTTATGAGGAGAGGCTATTTATAAATGGCTATTTATAAACAGGCAATAGGTAGTTTAACTTATTTCAATGTCCTCTTTTATGATTCTTAAAGGACTCCTTGACTTGCTCTTACAGAGTACTTTTAAAAATGTTAAGTCTTGTATCCAAATTTACATCTCATCATGGGTCTTTGGCTGGTTCACATTTGTGTTCATTTAGCACAGAATCTCTGCTAAAGGTCTTTTTACATAGGCTCATAGTTCTTGAATCTAAAGGTCTTTTTACATAGTCCCGTTGTTCATTCTTTTTCATTCTTTTTTCTCTAATCTTGTCCGCCTGCCCTATTCCAGCAAGATAGTCTTCAAGCTCTTATATTCTTTCTTCCACTTGGTCAACTTGGCTATTGATACTTGTGTTTGACACATGGGTAGGAAGAATCCATATTGTGAAAATGGCCATAGTAACAAAGCAATTTATAGATTCAATGCTATTCCCACTAAACTACCATTGACATTATTCACAGAATCAGAAAAAATTTTTTAAATATTTTAAAATTCATATGGAACCAATAAAGAACTTGGAGAGCCAAGACAATCCTAAGCAAAAATAACAAAGCTGGAGGCATCACACTACACAACTTCAAGCTCTACAAGGCTACAGTAACCAAAACAGCATGGTACTGGTACAAAAACAGGCACATAGACCAATGGAACAGAATAGAGAACTCAAATAAAACTGCACATTTACAACCATCTGAATTTCAACAAACCAAAGCAATGGGGAAAGCATTTCCTATTTAATAAATGGTGCTGGGAGAACTGCTAGCCATATGCAGAAAATTGAAACTGAATCTTTTCCTTACATCTTATGTAAAAATTAACTCAAGATGGATTAAAGACTTAAATGTAAAACCCAAAACTATAAATTATATAAAAGTATAAATTACAAAAACCCTAGAAGAAAATCTAGGCAATACCATTCAGGACATAGGTACTGGCAAATATTTTATGATGAAATCACCAAAAGCAATTGCAACAAAAGAAAAAATTGACAAATGGGATCTAGTGTAACTAAAGAGCTTCTGCACAGCAAAGGAAATTATCATCAAAGCAGACAATCTACAGAATGGGAGAAGATTTTTGCAATCTCTCCATCTGACAAAGATCTAATTTCCAGAATCTACAAGGAACTTAAGTAAATTTACAAGAAAACCATTAAAAAGTGGGCAATGCATACGAACAGATACTTCTCAAAAGACATACATTCAGCCAACAAACATGAAAAAAAGCTCAACATCACTGATCATCAAAGAAATGCAAATGAAAACCACAATGAGATACCATATCACATCAGAATGGCGATTATTTAAAAAGTCAAGACACAACAGATGTTGGTGAGGTTGCTGAGAAATGGGAACACTTTTACACTGTTGATGGGAATGCAAATTAATTAAACCATTGTTGAAGACAGTGTCGTGATTCCTCGAAGACGTAGAACCAGAAATATTATTTGACCCAGCATTTCCATTACTGGGTATATAGCCAAAGGAATATAAATCATTCTCTTATAAAGATGATGTGTTCTATTATAAAGATATATGGATGTGTATGTTGATTGCAGCACTATTCACAATAGTAAAGACATGGGATTAACCCAAATGCTCATGAATGATAGACTGGATAAAGAAAATGTGGTACATATACACTATGAAATACTACACAGCCATTAAAAGGAATGAGATCATGTCCTTTGCAGGGACATGGATGAAGTTGGAAGCTATTATCCTCAGGAAACATATGCGAAAAGAAAACCAAATACCGCATGTTCTCACTTATAAGTGGGAGCTGAACAATGAAAACACATGGACACAGGGAGAGGAGCAACAGACACTGGGGCCTGTGGGAAAAAGGGCAGAGAGGAGAGTATCAGGAAAAATAGCTAATGCATGCTGGGCTTAATACCTAGGTGACGGGTTGATAGGTGCGGCAAAACACCGTGGCACACACATTTACCTATGTAACAAACCAGCATGTCCAGGACATGTAACCTGGAACTTAAAAGAATCTCTTCTGAAGTCTAACTTGGTCACATTTTTTAATCCTATTGTTGATTATCAGGCTTCAGATAAAATATTGAGATTTGACAGTTACAATGGAGGAAAAAAAGATTGTGTGTACATATACATATACACAGAAAGAGGAAGAGAGTAACACAGCAGTCTTGGTGTGATAAACTGCTGCTAACAAGCATGAACATTCACTACCATTTTAATGCAAATGTGGAACTTGACATTCTCCAGGGGTCCGTGACGAAATGGATTCATTAAATTTCTAGGAGAATAGTAATCTTTGTCTTAGAATCTCTTGGTTGAAAAGGTTCTTCTCTTTTCAGTTTTGTCTTTGTTCTATCTGTCATTTGTAAGTTGATTATTTTGTACGTAAGTATTCTGAAAAGTCATATCTACTAGTCTTCCACTATGTTGTTGAAAGATGACTAAGGCTTAAAGGCATTGTGTCCTGTTCTCTGCACATAAGTACACTTTTTCAGAATGTGACAGGCAAAAAAGGAACATGTGAAACCTAAAATTTGGCCCATGAGTCATTCCTTGTCTTCTGAGTAGAAATAGGCTGCAAGGTCTGTTAAACTGTTCCTTGCCAAGTCAGGTCAGAGCAAACCTATGGGGCTCCCAACTCTGTTTTGTCATAGCAGAGTGTCTTCTTCAAAACAGGGGAATTTGAACTGCCCTGTCTTCACCTGACATATTACACACTAACCTCTTGCAGCTCGTGGGTACATGGAAAATATTCTTCATTCACTTGGAAAATATGCTGTTGGAATATGTCATTCTACCATGAGGGGAGGGGCATGGAATTTATTCTTTGAAACCATAGTAATTTACTTTGGTAAATAGCCATATGAATTCATTTATTTATGAGCTTGAGAAATGGAGAACCTCTTGAGAAATTAGGTGTAGAGGGGTTAATTTGCGTAATAAATATATCTTAGAGATTGATTACTGGAGATTCAAGAATGTTCAGTTGCAAACATCCAGCAATACTAGATAGAAAGAGAATGGATCAAGGCCACTGAGGCAGTTGGAGCAAGTGTAAGGAATAGCCAGGACCATCAGAAAAAGAATGATCTTTTGTTTAAAGGAGTTCTGTTCTGATCAAGGATGACACCTGTGACAATGTCAGGGACAGGCACTTTAGTTAGAAACATTGAAAATATTCTTGCAAAAAAGGGAAGCAAAGTCAAAGTTGCTGGGCTTTTGAGGGGGAAAAAAACCACACAAGGGTGTGGCTTGTAGGTAGGACATGATGCACTGTGGTATGAGTTATTTTCAGTTTGTTGTGCTGGGCTCCTAATAGACTATCTTAATCTGAAATCTATGTATTCTGGGAAGTTGTTTGCAATATCTGTATTTTGTCCTCTCTGGAATTTCTGATGGACAGATATTCAATCTTCTCTATTGATGTACTAATATGCTCTTTGTTTTTTTTCTCTTGCATCTACAAGATGGTTCAATTCTATTTTCCAAACTTGCTATTGGGTCTTTTGTTTCAGTAGCTGTTTTCTTTTTTTCTATTTTATTTCCAAGAACTCTTTCTCAGTTTTTGATTGTGACTCTCAATTATCACCTGGTTGCAATATCTTATCTGTGTAATTGTATTAATCTTAGGTATTTTGGAGTTCCCCTGTGCTTTCCATTGTTGCTCCATTTATTTCCTTGAGTCTCCTTTGTTTAGTTTATCTGATTTTGTCTTCTGTCTTCCATGTTGGAGATTGTCTTCCAATATATGCTCCTCCTTGGTAGTTTTTAAGTGTGTTTCAGAGACTTACTTATTAAAATCTACCTTGGTAAACATAAGAAAATAAACTTCCTGTCTCTATATATATTCAAGTTAATTACATAGGTATGTTATAGAGTATTTATATAATTTATAAGCAATATACAATATTTTATGTTACACATAACATGTTACAGCATGCAATTATAGATAATAGTAGATTTTAGTATCTACTATCTATAGCATAGTATCTACTATAAGAATAGTAGATAGATTAGTTTTCTATACCTGCATAACAAATGACCATAAACTTAGTGGTTTAAAGCAACATTCACTAATTAGCTCACAGGTCTACAGGTCAGAAGTTCAAGCAGGCTTAGCTGGGTCCTCTGCTAAGGGTCGCACAAAGCTAAAATTATGGTGTTGGCCAGTCTCTTATCTGGAGACTCTGGGGAAGAGTGCCTCCAAGTTTACTGAGGTTGTTGGAAATTACAGTTCTGAGGTTCCTGGTCCTCACTATCTTCAATGCCAGCAATGGCACATCAAATCCTCCTATGCTTTGACTCTTTCTGACTTTTTTTTTTTCTTTTGCTACCAGCTGGAGAAACTTTCTGCTTTTAAAGGGCTGATGTGATTTTCATGTGATGCATCTGGATATTTCCTTTTTACCATATAATGTAACAACTAGGGTAGTGATATCTCGTTGTATTCACAGGTTCCATCCACACTCAAAGGAGGTCATTCTTAGAATTCTGCCTATTACATTTGCCAAGGTAGTGGAAGCACAGTCAGTCATGCTGTTTCACAGGAAGAGGATCTCAGGGAGTAAGAAGTCCTTAATCAGACTCTTAACTAACCTCATTAGTCCTGCCTCTCTAGACCACTTACAGTGGTGGCTGCTGCCATTGATTCCTACTTCTTGAGTTCTGCTATCTGAATCAGAAATCACTCTTTAGCCAATTAGGGTGCACATTTCTTTGCTCTGCTCAGTCATCTGTGTGCTTTCCATCTTCTGAAGATGTGTTGACTTCTCTTGCCTGAAGTTTATCTCCTCTATTGTTGTTCTTACGTGTTTCTGTCTGCTATGGTTTGAGTTTATGTATCCCACTAAACTTCCTATGTTGAAACTTAACCCCCAAAGTGATAGTATTAAGAGGTGTGGCCCTTGGGAAATGATGAGGCTGTGAGGGCTCTGCTCTGATAAATGGGTGTCATTAAAGAGCTGGAGTGGCGGAGTTTGCCCCTTCCTTCCATTCCTTCCACCATGTGGAAAGTCCGTCTTGGAAGCAGAAGGTGAGCCTGCCCCAGAGAGTGAATCTGCTGGTGCCTTTGCCTTGAACTTCCTGACTTCCAGAATGGTGAGAAATAAAATTCTGTTTATAAATTACCTGGTTTGGTATTTTGTTATAGCAGCATGAATGGACTGAAATACTACCAGTCTATTATTTTGCTATCCTTGAACTTTACTGCCATCTGTATGACACCTTTTTTCCAGATCAGCATTTTTTTCTGTTAAAAATATTACAATTTTATGGCACCACAAAACTGAATTGAATTAGTTAAAAACTGACATTGAAATCCGAGATCCAAGGTTTCTGATTCTTTTCATAACATTGTGACTCCTCTCACCGGCTCATGAGTTTCATGAGCTTTCCTTTGAAAAGACAGCTTTCTTTAAAACATTAAAATGTGTTATCTGGAAAGTGAGATATTTATTAAATTATTGAGGTAATTGTAATGATATACCAAGAAGATATGTGTTTGATAACATCTCAGAGTTTTGGCTTTATTTTTATGTGGGTAGTATTCTGTCAGTATTTTTTAAAGCCTTGTGTAAAATTAGTTTTTCTTCTTTTAAAACATTGCTTTTAGTTGGTAACAGATGAAATATTAAATAAATATGCAAACCTCAAAGGCATTCATAGCCTTACTGTAGTATTGTTTTATTGATGTGTTCTTTGATGTCCCTCATGATTTTTCAAATACTTCACACATTTTCTAAGATAAATCCTCAAGACTGAAGCAGTAGCCTGGCAGAGGCCAGAGCAGCAAGGTGCATACTTGCTTTTTTCCTTTTAGCAAAACGAACTGATTTAAATCTGATCTGGTACTTTGAAGAATTTTGTCATTAAAATATAGTACAATTAGTTCTAATTTAGAGATAGTCTAAGCCCTTGCTTGAGTAATACATCTGTTCCTGGGTAAATGATGCATGCCTATTTACTAATTGGTATAATAATCATAAAACATAGCTGATTTTTTTTCTCACTCATTAATTTTATAAGCCATTATCCACTGATAAGTTATAGGAAGAAAGCCAAAACACCACATAAAAGACATGAAAACCCTCATAGTATCAGGAAGATACTAATATTTAAGGAAAATAGTACTTATTTTAATTGCATCATTTTAAAGATAAGTTTTTTAACATCCTTAAGAGACTCTAGGATCAGAACTGACCCCTGAAGATTAGTAAATAAAATTGATTGATACATATACAATTATGATAATTATTCATGAATTTTGATCACTTACTGATGACTTACCTGGATTAAAACAGGGTTTCATGTTTTCATATGAATTGGTTGCAATCTATAGGGAAAATTATGGGTATTATACAATTTCTGGTAGGTTGTTTTCTTTCCTTCTGGAAATCTGCTGAATTAACTCATCAAGATGCTTAACTTCTAAAAGCCTTGGTTGTCTTATCTGTGAAATGAAACCATAGAGTAATGCTATATAAGGAAATACATATATAGCATTTAGAATTTTTATTGGTATTAGTGTGATATAAGCATTAAAAGTAATACACAGTATTTTCTTTTAACTTTTCTATTACAAGATCTTTGTGGAAATTCCTTTGTTATATATAGGTATAACGTGAAGATGTGGAGAATCACTCCCTTTATTTTTCAATATATACGGTTAAACATTGAAAATTGTGGGACTTAAGGATGCTGATCCATCAAATGGTAAAAAATTTGTATGTAAGTTTTGACTCCCACAAAACTTAACTACTAAGTCTATTGTTGACTGGAGGCCTTATTGATGAAATAAACAGTTAACACATTTTATGTGTTCTATGTATTA
Source organism: Piliocolobus tephrosceles (assembly GCF_002776525.5). NCBI lineage: Eukaryota > Metazoa > Chordata > Mammalia > Primates > Cercopithecidae > Piliocolobus > Piliocolobus tephrosceles. Next base: position 144,578,732 of record NC_045438.1, read on the forward strand.
TATGCTATATTACAGTAAAGAAAGCCAGAGAAAAAATGTTATTAAGGAAATCATAAGGGAGAGAACATATATTTTCTATCCATTAAATAGAACTGGGTTTTCAAGTTTTTCATCCTTGTCATCGTCATATTGAGTAGGAAGAGGAAGAGAAGACATCAGTCCTGTCCCCCAAGGGTGGCAGAGGTGGAAGAAAATCTGCATATAAGTAAAACTGCCCAATTAAAATATGTGGTGTTAGAGGGTCAACTATAGAGTGTTGGTGTTGCGTCCAAGAACTATGGAAAAACAGAAATGGACATACCCTAGCAATGCATAAAACTAAGCCTTACAGGATCATATGCAGGTAGATGTGTAATAATTTCCCTGCCAGAATACCCTTTCAAATATGACAGCAAAATCTAGAGTCCAGAGCATAAGAAAATATGTATGTGAAGAAACAGAAAAATGTGACCCATAAGGAAAAAGTCAATAGGAACAAACACAGATATTGGAATTATCAGAAAGGCTTTAAAACGGTAGTTTAAAACAGTGTATACTCAAAGGCTTAAATTAAAAAATGATGAGCATAATTGAATGAACAGATCAGCCATATAAAATGGAATTCTAGGACTAAATTTAAATGTTTAAGATGAAAAATTTGAACAAAGGAAAAATGCAATGAATAGAAAAGTTACAAACACAGTAAATATTAATCCGATTATATCAACAAGTTCTTTAAAGGTAAATGGTATACATACATCAATTAAAGACATATTACAATGGTAATTACAGATAATGATAATAACATGACCCAATTATATGGTGTTTACAAGAAACTCATATTAAATACAAAGATTCAGATAGTTAAAAGTAAAGGAAGGGGAAAAGATACTATGCCAACACTAATCAAGAGAAAGTGGAATTACCTATATTAATTTCAGACAAAGCCTTTAGAATTTGGGATATTATGGATAAACAGACACATGACAATATAGGGATAAATTATCCAAAAAAGACATAAAAATCCTTAATGTGTATGCACCTAATGAGAGTGTCAAAATATATGAGGCAAAAACTGAATAAAGTTAAATAGATAAATCCACTATTATAGTGAAGACTTCAATGCCCCTCTGCAAGTAATTGGCTAATCAAGGAGGCAAAAATAAGAACAGAGATGATGTGACTAGTACTATCAATAAGTAAGACCAAATTCTGAGCCAGAACTATTTGAAAATTAGACATACTTTGAAATAAGTCATGCATCAAAGAAGGAATCCCAAGAAAAATGTAAAAACATTATGAACTAAATTAAAATGAGAATGCTTATCAAAAGATTGATAGGATGTTATGAAATTGGTGCTTAGGGAGCATTAAAATGCCTAGAAATTTAATTGCTTAAATGAAATGAAAAGACTGTCCAAGAGTCTCAAACTATCAATACAGGAGAAGTAGAGAAATAGATAACTTGAATATCTCTTCATCAATTAGAGAAATCAAATCAATAATTAATAAATTTGCAAGAAGGAAATTACAAGGACTAGATCACTTCATGGGCAAAGTGTACCAAGCATTTAAAGAAGAAATACTAATTCTCCAGAGGCTCTTCCAGAAAATGGAAGAAATGAGGCCAGCATTGCTCTACTATCAAAACAAGACAAAAAATATTATAAGTGTTGGGGTGATCGGATCCAACACCAGGTCATGGGGGTGACAAAGTCTGCTGGAGTCAAAGGAATGAGGAAAAAGTTTGAGAGAGAAGTGGGACCAGGGGGCCATCGCTAGTGTGTGGAGGCTGTGAAGGCCCCAACCTCTGGAAGCCCAGACTATTTATTGGTGCTCAAACAAAGAAACAGGTGGTGAGAATGTGGGGTGGAAAGGGAGCGTTGCATTAAGCACATGATTTACAGCTGTGATGGTTTAGCATATACTCTGTTACTTGAGATAATGGAGAGCAGGTTCTTTTAACTCAAGATACAATCCATCCTGGGGGAGCAAGGAGCCAGAAAGTCTAGACACATTCCAAAGCCACGAGCCCTGGATTCTACCCAAGCCACGAGGGGTTTTATGCCCTGGACTTAGGTTATGGTGCATCAGGGTGGTCTTCCACCCTTCAGCACAGCTTGGTGTTTCAAAGGCCACAAGGGATTTTAGACACTGGACATGTTCCAAGACTCTTTTACATTATGTCAGACATGCAAGCCCTGCCTCAGCTTCTCCCAACACTCAGCTTCTCCCAACACTCAGCTTTTCCCAACAAGGAAGGCTGTGAATTAATATATCCAATGAGCATAGATACAAAAAAACTTAGCAAAATATTAGCAAATTAATGCTAGTAATATATTAAAATAATTATATGCCACTAGTAAGTGATATTTCAGGCAAGCATGGCTGGGTTGAGTCAATATTTAGAAATCAATATTATCTGCCAATGTACAGGCTAAAGAAGAAAAATCACACGGTCATATATTTAACATGGAGTATTGACAAAATGCAACACACATTCATGATCTGGAAATCCAGCAAACAGTATAGCAGAACACTGCCTCAAATTGATGAAGACTGTAGACTTGGTACTTTTTGCCTAAAATTGGGAAGAAAGCAAGATTTTTCTATATTATCACTTCTATTCAACATCATACTGGAAGTCCTAGATAGAGCAGTAAGACAAAAGTAAAGAAAAAGTGAAATATAGGAAGAAACATTGTAACAAGACAATAAGCAGTCTTTATTTGCAGATGATATTGTGTTTGTAGAAAAATCCCAAAGCATTTGTGTAAAAACTGGAACTAATAAGCAGTTATAGCAAGGTCACAGGATACAAGGTCTGTATACAAATGTCAGTTGCTTTCCTATATTCCAGCACTAAAAAATTAAAGGTCTATAATGACACCTAGAAAATAAAATACATATAAATCTAACATACGTGCAGGATTTGTTTGAAGAAAACTAAAAACAATGAAAGAAATCAAATATCTAAATGTAGAGATATACTATATTCATTGATTGGAAGACACAGTATTGTCAAAATGGCAATTCTTCACAGCTTGACTTACTGCAATCCTAGACAAAATCATGGCAAGCTATTTACAGATATCCAATGAACTGAGTCTGAAGTATATATGGAAAGGCAAAAACTCAGACTAATCAGGACAACGTGTTCAAACAAAAATCTTCACATGACTGTTGATAGCAGCTTTATTTGTAATCATTAAAAATTGGAACAATCAAGATCTAAAAAGAAATAAGCTATTAAGCCATGTAAATAAATGGATGCATCTTAAATATATAGTCATGAGTAAAAGAAGACAGTCTGAAAAGGCTATGATTCCATAGTATTCCATTTATTCCTACTGTCTTATTCCGTCATATAATTTCATTTATATGACATCCTGAAAAAGACAAAATGATAAAGAAAATAGTGTTTGTCAGGAGCTTAGGATTTGGGGAAGATTGAATAGATGAAGCCCAGAGAACGTTTTAAGAGTAGCGAAACTATTCTGTATGATATGATGCCAGATTTCATTTGCAAATGCATTTTTCGAAACCCATATACAACTTTACAGTAAAGAGTGAACGTTAATCTATGCAAATTTAAAAAATTAAGAAGTTGAAGTATTCCACAATGGAATACAGAATGTGATGAAAGTATCTAACTGTATTACAAGTACAAGAAACAACTTCACTGAAAGGGTTAGGGAAAAAGGTACTGACCTAAATAACTTTGGAAGTGAGTGAAATCTGTAAGGCTAAAGGAAAAATAAATGGTACATGGACACTCTATTCTAGTTGATGAAGTTCTTTCTAAAACCAGTGCACAGGCATACCTCAAAGATATTGCAGGTTTGGTTCCAGGGTTCCAGACCACTGTAATAAAGTGAAGAATAAAGTGAGTCAGAAAAAATTTCAGTTTTCCAGTTCATACAAAAGTTATGGTTATACTATAATGAAGTCTACTAAGTGTACAATAGCATTATTTCTAAAAATGTACATACCTAAATTTAAAAATACTTTATTGCTTAAAAATTCTAACAATCATCCAAGCCTTCAGTGAGTCATAATCTTTTTGCATAAGACTTTCAAATTTTGATCAGTCCTCTCAAACCCTGCCACTGCTCTATCAACTAAGTTTACATGATATTCTAAATTCTTTGTCATTTCAAGTGTTCACAGCATCTTCACCACAGTAGTTTCCATCTCAAAAAACCACTTTCTTGAGGGGGCGGAGCAAGATGGCCGAATAGGAACAGCTCCAGTCTCCATCTCCCAGCGCGAGCGACACAGAAGACCGGTGATTTCTGCATTTTCAACTGAGGTACTGGGGTCATCTCACTCGGGAGTGCCGGACAATCCGTGCGGGTCAGCTGCTGCAGCCTGACCAGCAAGAGCTGAAGCAGGGCGAGGCATCGCCTCACCTGGGAAGCGCGAGGGGGAAGGGAGTCCCTTTTCCTAGCCAGGGGAACTGAGACACACAACACCTGGAAAATCGGGTAACTCCCACCCCAATACTGCGCTATAACACCGGCACACCGGAGAATATATCCCACACCTGGCCGGGAGGGTCCCACGCCCACGGAGCCTGCCTCCTTGCTAACACAGCAGTCTGTGGCAATCTAACCGCAAGGCAGCAGCGAGGCTGGGGGAGGGGCACCCGCCATCGCTGAGGCTTAAGTAGGTAAATAAAGCCGCTGGGAAGCTCAAACTGGGTGGAGCTCACAGCAGCTCAAGGAAACCTGCCTGTCTCTGTAGACTGCGCCTCTGGGGACAGGGCTCAGCTAAAGGAGCAGAAGCCTGTGCAAACGCGAACGACTCTGTCTGACAGCTTTGAAGAGAGCAGTGAATCTCCCAACACGGAGGTTGAGATGTGAGAAGGGGCAGTCTGCCTGCTTAAGTGGGTCCCTGACCCCTGAGTAGCCTAACTGGGAGACATCCCCCGCTAGGGGCAGTCTGACACCCCACACCTCACAGGGTGGAGTACACCCCTGAGAGAAAGCTTCCAAAGCAAGAATCAGACAGGTGCACTCGCTGTTCAGCAATATTCTGTCTTCTGCAACCTCTGCTGCTGATACCCAGGCAAACAGGGTCTGGAGTGGACCTCAAGCAATCTCCAACAGACCTATAGCTGAGGGTCCTGACTGTCAGAAGGAAAACTATCAAACAGGAAGGTCACCTATACCAAAACCCCATCAGTACGTCACCATCATCAAAGACCAGAGACAGATAAAACCACAAAGATGGGGAAAAAGCAGGGCAGAAAAGCTGGAAATTCAAAAAATAAGAGCGCATCTCCTCCTGCAAAGGAGCACAGACCATCGCCAGCAATGGATCAAAGCTAGTCAGAGAATGATTTTGATGAGATGAGAGAAGAAGGCTTCAGTCCATCAAACCTCTCAGAGCTAAAGGAGGAATTACGTACCCAGCGCAAAGAAACTAAAAATCTTGAAAAAAGAGTGGAAGAATTGACAGCTAGATAATTAATGCAGAGAAGGTCATAAACGAAATGACAGAGATGAAAACCATGACACGAGAAATACGTGACAAATGCACAAGCTTCAGTAACCGACTCGATCAAGTGGAAGAAAGAGTATCAGCGATGGAGGATCAAATGAATGAAATGAAGCGAGAAGAGAAACCAAAAGAAAAAAGAAGAAAAAGAAATGAACAAAGCCTGCAAGAAGTATGGGATTATGTCAAAAGACCAAATCTACGTCTGATTGGGGTGCCTGAAAGTGAGGGGGAAAATGGAACCAAATTGGAAAACACTCTACAGGATATCATCCAGGAGAACTTCCCCAACCTAGCAGGGCAGGCCAACATTCAAATTCAGGAAATACAGAGAACACCACAAAGATACTCCTCCAGAAGAGCAGCTCCAAGACACATAATTGCCAGATTCACCAAAGTTGAAATGAAGGAAAAAGTCTTAAGGGCAGCCAGAGAGAAAGGTCAGGTTACCCACAAAGGGAAGCCCATCAGACTGACAGCAGATCTCTCGGCAGAAACTCTACAAGCCAGAAGAGAGTGGGGGCCAATATTCAACGTTCTTAAAGAAAAGAATTTTAAACCCAGAATTTCATATCCAGCCAAACTAAGTTTCATCAGTGAAGGAGAAATAAAATTCTTTACAGATAAGCAAATGCTTAGAGATTTTGTCACCACCAGGCCTGCCTTACAAGAGACCCTGAAGGAAGCCCTAAACATGGAAAGGAACAACCGGTACCAGCCATTGCAAAAACATGCCAAAATGTAAAGACCATCAAGGCTAGGAAGAAACTGCATCAACTAATGAGCAAAATAACCAGTTAATATCACAATGGCAGGATCAAGTTCACACATAACAATATTAACCTTAAATGTAAATGGACTAAATGCTCCAATTAAAAGACACAGACTGGCAAACTGGATAAAGAGTCAAGACCCATCAGTCTGCTGTATTCAGGAGACCCATCTCACATGCAGAGACATACATAGGCTCAAAATAAAGGGATGGAGGAAGATCTACCAAGCAGATGGAGAACAAAAAAAAGCAGGGGTTGCAATCCTAGTCTCTGATAAAACAGACTTTAAACCATCAAAGATCAAAAGAGACAAAGAAGGCCATTACATCATGGTAAAGGGATCAATTCAACAGGAAGAGCTAACTATCCTAAATATATATGCACCTAATACAGGAGCACCCAGATTCATAAAGCAAGTCCTTAGAGACTTACAAAGAGACTTAGACTCCCATACAATAATAATGGGAGACTTCAACACTCCACTGTCAACATTAGACAGATCAACGAGACAGAAAGTTAACAAGGATATCCAGGAATTGAATTCATCTCTGCACCAAGCGGACCTAATAGACATCTATAGAACTCTCCACCCCAAGTCAAC
>NC_045438.1:144585596-144586135 GCF_002776525.5 Piliocolobus tephrosceles
CAAGCGGACCTAATAGACATCTATAGAACTCTCCACCCCAAGTCAACAGAATATACATTCTTCTCAGCACCACATCACACTTATTCCAAAATTGACCACATAATTGGAAGTAAAGCACTCCTCAGCAAATGTAAAAGAACAGAAATTATAACAAACTGTCTCTCAGACCACAGTGCAATCAAACTAGAACTCAGGACTAAGAAACTCAATCAAAACCACTCAACTACATGGAAACTGAACAACCTGCTCCTGAATGACTACTGGGTACATAACGAAATGAAAGCAGAAATAAAGATGTTCTTTGAAACCAATGAGAACAAGGATACAACATACCAGAATCTCTGGGACACATTTAAAGCAGTGTGTAGAGGGAAATTTATAGCACTAAGTGCCCACAAGAGAAAGCAGGAAAGATCTAAAATTGACACTCTAACATCACAATTAAACGAACTAGAGAGGCAAGAGCAAACACATTCAAAAGCTAGCAGAAGGCAAGAAATAACTAAGATCAGAGCAGAACTGAAGGAGATAGAGACACA